>NC_090188.1:31294123-31534123 GCF_024679245.1 Pseudorasbora parva | reverse complement strand
AGATAAAACTATTGTTGTCATTGCAAAACCGTTTTCAGACAGTGAAATAAAAACAATGTTCTCTCACTGTTTAGATTTTGTGTCTGTCATTCCCCCTCCCCCCTCACTCTCCCTCTCTTAGGATCACTATGTGTGTGTGTGTGTGTGTGTGTGTGTGTGTGGAGGGGGTCTCTCTCACTCTGTGTGTGTGTCACCTTGTCTCTTGTTTTTTTTCATAATTTAACCCTTTCATATCATAGGCTATCACAAATATCTATCACTTTATTGTGAAAGATAAGTAAAAAACAAAAACATATATTATATCTTTAATTAAATACTGGTCTTCTGAACTTACAAAATTTTGAGCTGCAAAAAATATATTTGCACATAATTGAAAGTGATATCCTAATACTTTTAATTGTTTTCTATAACATGGGCTTTAAAGAAGGTCATGTGCTGTGTTTACAAAGATCACGTATGACACCTCTTTAAACTAATTATTTATTGATAGAATTCAAATGGATAAAAAAAGTTAATTTCACATGATTTTATAAAAGTGGCTGTTTATAATAAACTTCCATAAATTATATGCATGCATATTACTCTTACCTGACACTGATATTAAAATCATTGTTGCGGTCTCTGTGATTTGGCTTAATTTATTTTTAAGAGAAGTGTAAGGATAATACAACTTCAGCATTTGGACAGTGTTCTGCACTCATTTTGAAATTGACATTTGACATCATCTGACATAAAATTAATGAATAAAATGTAATTGATCTCAGAGATGTGACTGTTGTGGTTCCTGGTCATAGCAGCACCAGTTGCTGCAGTTAATGAGGTGAATTCAAATGACTTTGACATAGTCCTTTTATTTATTTTTTCCCATATTAAATGCCTATTGGCCTGCTGTGCACAGTTAAGCTGATGCCACCGGGGTGGCGGTGCCACCGGCTTGGGCCCGTCATCGCTGCTCGCAGCTTTAATTTTTTTTTGTTATTATTATTATTATTATTTATTATTTTTTTACGCGACTATTTGGGCATTTTTGGGGCCCTTCCCATGCTCGAAAACTCTTGAAACTTTGCACACGCATCAGAATGCGCGGCCATCAGGGCCGGGCTGAGGCTGGGACCCGGGCGTGGCAGGGGGGCTCGACAGCGCCCCCTAAAGTGGGCTCTGAAAACGGGGTCTATAAATCAAACACACTTGCACGTACACATATGAAACTCGGTACACATATAGAGCTCATCGGGCCGAACAACTTTCGTGCTCTAAGTCATGCGTCAGCCCAACAGGAAGTGAGCTATTATGGGTTGTTCGGAAAACGCATGCTGTGGAATTTGCGATACTCCTCCTAGACGATTCACCCGATCAGCACCAAACTCGGTCAGCATGAAGTCAAGACACTGAGGATGCTAAATTGCGAGCAACTTTTTGATATCTCAAACGGTTTGGCCGTGGCGAAGAGACGAATTTATGGCGAGAAAAGGGAAACAGGAAGTGTGTAATAACTTCTGCATACATTAATTCATTTTGATTAAACTTCAGCTGTGTGTTCGTTGTAAGAGGCCGATCACATGGATATGACTTTTGTGAGTCAAAGTTATAGCGCCACCAACTGGCAGCACGAAGTGTCACTTTTGTCCAAAGAGGAGGGTTAGTTCTATCTGCAGTCACCAAACTCTGTATATATATAGTACTTTTCGAGCCGGACAACTTTCTAATTTACTGTCATTAGCTCTGACCAACAGGAAGTCAGATAATTTGGTTGGAAGATAACACAAAGTGGAAAGCGAGCTCTGAGTTTTTACCTTCTCCTCAAAAGCGATTCATTCAATCTCCTCCAAACTCGGACAACATGAAGTAAATATACAGAAGATGCTAAAATGCGAACGGTTATTGGATATCTCAAACTGTGTTCCCGTAGCAAAAGCCTAAAAAACACAAAATAGGGACACAAGTACCTGGTTCATAAATAAGGCTATACTCCCACCTGCTGGTTATTCTATATATCACACTGGCTGTTTTTCTGTTTTTTTTCTTCTGTTTTTTCAACACTTATGCTCTCCCTTAAATGACCAGTAGAGGGCAATATTGTATAAGTTTTCAGGCAAAAAACCTTGCCTCTCTGGGTGTGTGAATGGTTTTCTAACCTGGTGGGGACTTAAACCTGAATGCACACAGACTCATTGGGACTTCCCAATGGGTACAAAAGCTTATAAATCAGACAGAATGAGTTCTTTTGAAGAAAGTTTTGTGTGATGGGTAGGTTTAGGGGCAGGAGCAGTGTGGGATGACAGAATATATGGTTTGTAGAGCATAAAAACCATTACATCTATGAGTCCCCAGAAAGATAGTGAACCAGACATGAGTGTGTGTGTGTATGTGTGTGTGTTTGTGGGTGGGTGTGTGTGTGTGTTGTGGATGGGGGATGGTGGATGGGCTTAACTGATAAGAGTTGCCTGCAGCATACTTCAGCATTACTACTGTGTGTGTGTGTTCGTGTGTGCGTGCGTGCGTGCGTGTGTGTGTGTTCTTTTTTCTAGCCTGGTGGGGACTTCAACCTGAATGCACACAGACTCATGGGGACACGTGTCACTGATTTCTACAGTGTGTGTGTGTGTGTGTGTGTGTGTGTGTGTGTGTGTGTGTGTGTGTGTGTGTGTGTGTGTGTGTGTGTGTGTGTGTGAGCCACTCTTCTGTCTAAAAAGATTACCTCTCAATGCTGTGCTCTGGCCTGCATTCAAGGATAAAAAAAATTATTCTGGGTTTGAATAAAAAAATGAATGTATAAAACCAGTTTATTTGTAGGGCATTGATAATATTGTTTTATATAATTAGTTAAATAATTGTGTTAATACAAATAATTATTAATAAAAAATATAAATATAAAAAAACATTACTAACAAAAGAAAAAACCCATTTAATTGTCTTTAAAAAAAAAAAAAAGTAGTGTGTGTAACTTAAAAAATGAGAAGATTAATGCCTTTTGTTTAAGGACAAAAATGAGAACCAATGAGCTACCGGCATATAGATTAACCAGAAGGTGGAAGTGTAGCCTTATTTAGTAACCAGGTTGGATATGTCCAAGGGAACACTGTTTTGAAGATTAAACTATTGTTGTTATTGAAAAACAGTGTTTTCAGACAGTGAAATAAAAACAATGTTCGCTCACTGTTTAGATTTTGTGTCTGTCATTCCCCTCCCCCCTCACTCTCCCTCTCTCAGGATCACTCTATGTGTGTGTGTGGAGGGGGTCTCTCTCCCTCTCTCAGGATCACTCTATGTGTGTGTGTGTGTGTGTGTGTGTGTGTGTGTGTGTGTGTGTGTGTGTGTGTGTGTGTGTGTGTGTGTGTTTGGAGGGGGATGGTGCCAGCTTCATTTTGATTGTGGAAAGATTAGCTCATTGCTGTGTGCTTTGGCAAGCATTAAAGGATAAAAAAATATATTATTCTGGGTTACAATAAAATTATAGAACCAGTTAATTTGTAACAATAGAAAAAACACATTTGAGTTTCCTTTTCAAACAATGAAGTTTGTGTAACCTAAAAATAAGCAGATTAATGCCTTTTATTTGTGGACGAAAATGAGAGCAAATGATAGAGAATAACAAGAAGGTGGGAGTATAGCCTTAGTTATGAACCAGGTTGGATATGTCCTTGAGAACACCGTTTTGAAGATAAAACTATTGTTATTGCAAAACAGTGTTTCCAGACAGTGAAGAAAAAAAAAAACTTTCTCCCACTGTTTAGATTATTATTTTTTTGTTTGTTTCAAATCTTGTTTCTTTCGGAATTAGACTCTGTCTCTCTGTCTGTCGTTCCCCTCCCCACTCACTCTCCCTCTCTGAGTTTCACTCTGTTTGGGTTGTTTGTGTGTGTGTGTGTGTGTGTGTGTGTGTGTGTGTGTGTGTGTGTGTGTGTGTGTGTGTGTGTGTGTGTGTGTGTGTGTGTGTGTGTGTGTGTGTGGAGGGGGTCTCTCTCACTCTGTCTGTGTCACCTTGTCTCTTGTTTTTTCATAATTTAACCCTTTCATATCATAATTGCTATCAGCAATATCTATCACTTTATTGTGAAAAATAAGTTTAAAAAAATGTATTATATATATAAAATACTGGTCTTCTGAACTTACAATATTTTGAGCTGCAAAAAATACATTTGCACATAATTGAAAGTGATATCCTAATACTTTTAATTGTTTTCTATAACATTGGCTTTAAAGAAGGTCATGTGCTGTGTTTGCAAAGATCATGTATGACACCTCTTTAAACTAATTATTTATTGATAAAATTCAAATGGATTAAAAAATTAAATTTCACATGATTTTATAAAAGTGGCTGTTTATTATAAACTTCCATAAATTATATGCACGCATATTACTCTTACCTGACACTGATATTAAAATCATTGTTGCGGTCTCTGTGATTTGGCTTAATTTATTTTTAAGAGAAGTGTAAGGATAAAACAACTTCAGCATTTGGACAGTATTCTGCACTCATTTTGAAATTGACATTTGATATCATCTGACATAAAATTAATGAATAAAATGTAATTGATCTCATAGATGTGAGTGTTGTGGTTCCTGGTCATAGCAGCACCAGTTGCTGCAGTTAATGAGGTGAATTCAAATGACTTTGACATAGTCCCTTTATTTATTTTTCCCATATTAAATGCCTATTGCCTGCTGTGCACAGTTAAGCTGATGCCACCGGGGTGGCGGTGCCCCCGGCTTGGGCCCGTCATCGCTGCTCGCAGCTTTAATTATTATTTTTTTTAATATTATTTATTATTTTTTTACGCGACTATTTGGGCATTTTTGAGGCCCTTCCCATGCTCGAAAACTCTTGAAACTTTGCACGCGCATCAGAATGTGCGGCCATCAGGGCCGGGCTGAGGCTGGGACCCGGGCGTGGCAGGGGGGCTCGACAGCGCCCCCTAAAGTGGGGTCTGAAAACGTGGTCTATAAATCAAACACACTTGCATGTACATATATGAAACTCGGTACACATATAGAGCTCATCGGGCCGAACAACTTTCGTGCTCTAAGTTATGCGTCAGCCCAACAGGAAGTGAGCTATTATGGGTTGTTCGGAAAACGCATGCTGTGGAATTTGCAATACTCCTCCTAGACGATTCACCCGATCAGCACCAAACTCGGTCAGCCTGAAGTCAAGACACTGAGGATGCTAAATTGCGAGCAACTTTTTGATATCTCAAACGGTTAGGCTGTGGCGAAGAGATGAATTTATGGCGAGAAAAAGGAAACAGGAAGTGTGTTATAACTTTTGCATACATTAATTTATTTTGATGAAACTTCAGCTGTGTGTTCGTTGTAAGAGGCCGATCACATGGATGGGACTTTTGTGAGTCAAAGTTATAGCGCCACCAACTGGCAGCAGGAAGTGTCACTTTTGTCCAAAGTGGGGGGTTAGTTTTATCTGCAGTCACCAAACTCGGTATATAAATTGTACTTTTCGAGCCGGACAACTTTCTAATTTACAGTCATTAGCTCTGACCAACAGGAAGTCAGATAATTTGATTGGAAGATAACACAAAGTGGAAAGCGAGCTCTGAGTTTTTACCTTCTCCTCAAAAGCGATTCATTCAATCTCCTTCAAACTCGGACAACATGAAGTAAATATACAGAAGATGCTAAAATGTGAACGGTTATTGGATATCTCAAACGGTGTTCCCGTAGCAAAAGGCTAAAAAAGACAAAATAAGCACACAAGTGCCTGGTTCATAAATAAGGCTATACTCCCACCTGCTGGTTATTCTATATATCACACTGTTGTTTTTTTTTTTTTTTTTCAACACTTATGCTCTCACTTAAATGACCAGTAGAGGGAAATATTGTATAAGTTTTCAAGCAAAAAACCTTGCCTCTGTGTGTGTGTGTGTGTGAATGGTTTTCTAACCTGGTGGGGACTTAAACCTGAATCCACACAGACTCATGGGGACTTCCCAATGGGTACAAAAGCTTATAAATCAGACAGAATGAGTTCTTTTGAAAATGTAAAAATGCTTGAAGTTTTGTGTGATGGGTAGGTTTAGGGGTAGGAGCAGGAGGACAGAATATATGGTTTGTACAGCATAAAAACCATTACGTCTATGAGTCCCCAAAAAGATTGTGAACTAGACGTGTGTGTGTGTGTGTGTGTGTGTGTGTGTGTGTGTGTGTGTGTGTGTGTGTGGAGAGAGAGGGAGGGGGGCTGATTTCTACCTTCAGCTTACTACAGAGTGAGTGTGTGTGTGTGTGTGTGTGTGTGTGTGTGTGTGTGTGTGTGTGTGTGTGTGTGTGTGTGTGTGTGTGTGTGTGTGTGTGTGTGTGTGGAGAGGGGGAGGGGGGCTGATTTCGAACTTCAGCTTACTATTGTGTGTGTGTGTGTGTGTGTGTGTGCGTGCGTGTGTGTGGAGAGGGGGAGGGGGGCTGATTTCGAACTTCAGCTTACTATTGTGTGTGTGTGTGTGTGTGTGTGTGTGTGTGTGTGTGTGTGTGTGTGTGTGTGTGTGTGTGTGTGTGTGTGTGTGTGTGTTGTTCTAGCCTGGTGGGGACTTCAACCTGAATCCACACAGACTCATGGGGACTTCCCAATGGGTACAGAAGCTTATAAATCAAACAGAAGGAGTTCTTTTGAAAATGTAAAAATGCAGAAATGTGTGTGATGGGTAGGTTTAGGGGCAGGTCACTCTCTCTCTCTCTGTGTGTGTGTGTGTGTGTGTGTGTGTGTGTGTGTGTGTGTGTGTGTGTGTGTGTGTGTGTGTGTGTGTGTGTGTGTGTGTGTGTGTGTGGAGAGGGTCTCTCACACTCTGTGTGTGTGTGTCACCTTGTCTCTTGTGTTTTCATAATTTAACCCTTTCATATCATAGGCTATCACAAAAATCTATCACTTTATTGTGAAAAATAAGTAAAAAACTAAAACATATATTATATCTTTAATTAAATACTGGTCTTCTGAACTTACAAAATTTTGAGCTGCAAAAAATACATTTGCACATAATTGAAAGTGACCTATTATATCCTAATACTTTTAATTGTTTTCTATAACATGGGCTTTAAAGAAGGTCATGTGCTGTGTTTGCAAAGATCACGTATGACACCTCTTTAAACTAAATATTTATTGATAGAATTCAAATGGATAAAAAAAATTAATTTCACATGATTTTATAAAAGTGGCTGTTTATTATAAACTCCCATAAAATATATGTACGCATATTACTCTTCCCTGACACTGATATTAAAATCATTGTTGCGGTCTCTGTGATTTGGCTTAATTTATTTTTAAGAGAAGTGTAAGGATAATACAACTTCAGCATTTGGACAGTATTCTGCACTCATTTTGAAATTGACATTTGACATCACCTGACATAAAATTAATGAATAAAATGTAATTGATCTCATAGATGTGAGTGTTGTGGTTCCTGGTCATAGCAGCACCAGTTGCTGCAGTTAATGAGGTGAATTCAAATGACTTTGACATAGTCCCTTTTTTTATTTTTTCCCATATTAAATGCCTATTGGCCTGCTGTGCACAGTTAAGCTGATACCACCGGGGTTGCGGTGCCACCGGCTTGGGCCCGCCATCGCTGCTCGCAGCTTTAATTAATTATTTTATTTTTTACAATGCTAAGTATAATCATTTACAAAACTCACCCACCAACTGCTGTTGATTTAAAAAAAATGTCTGGTGTATTGTATTTGGAAGTATATAAACATTAACATTGTGTTAATGTGAAAGTAGCAGTATCATTGTGACAGACTTAATTCATTCTAAAGTTAATTTAGACATTTTTAAAGGTGATTTTCTCAATATTTTTGATTGTTTTTGCACCCTCCGATCTCTCTCTCTCCCTCTATACACAATGAACTTGAGCAGCTATACATATAAACTTTTTTTAATGTTTTAAAAGTTTCTTACGATCATGAAGGCTGTATTTATTTGATAAAAATACATACAAATTGTGAAATATTGCAATTTAAAATATCAGTTTTCTATTTTTATACTTTCAAATACACTTCAATGGTTTGGTATATTTTTTGTTTGTTTGAAAAATTCATATTTGTATTCAGAATGTATCCATTTGTTAAAATGTGTTAGTAAATGTTTTTTTTCTAAACAATTTAATAATGAATAAATTCAGTTTGTTCTTATGTTTCACAGAATCTTTATAATAAAAATATATAAGGCTATAAAAAGAATGTAGTTTGTTTCCAAAACTGATGATTAATCAGCATATACGAATTGATTTTGGACAGATCATGAGAGAAAATCCAACTTATTGTTTTGTTACTTATTTTGACTAGAACTGTAATGGTTTATTTTTTCATTTTATTTTTTATGTTGTGTATTTCCTTTTTTTGTGAAGCACTTTGTGATTTTTATCTATGAAAAGTGCTATACAAATACATTTTACTTTCTTACTTACACTGAACACTGGCGTGATGAAAATTCAGCTTTGCATGACAGAAATAAATACATATTTAAGATATATTGCAATTCAAAACTGTATTGTAATACTTTTTTTTTTTTTTTTACATCTGCCTTGATAAGCATAAAAAGGAAATAAACTAAAATCTTAGTGATCACAAACTTTTGAGTGGTAGCGTAAATACCGGTATATATATATATATATATAAAACGCATTTACATATCAGCCACGTATTTATATATATTATATATATAAATTTAGGTATTTTTAGCCACGTATTTATATTATATATATGGCTGAGAGTGCATCTTGTCTAGTGCGCATGCGTGGCTGAGAGTGCATGTCTGTCCTATTGGTTTCTTATGCATGTCAATAAAACTGTGATGCAATCAAGTTCGTTCCAATACTTTTAGATCACTCATTGGTTCTTCATCAGTGTTCTGCTTGGACTGATTCTGTCTGATTCATCGTTCAGACTGGTTGAAGGAAAAGATTTGACTCTCAAGAACTGTACCCAGCTTTTAGAAAAAAACAAATAATATATTTACATAAACCAGATTAATATGGTTTGCTGGTTCTACTGGTCTTTATTTTGATAGTTCTAGAGGGGTTTTGGAATGAGACCAAAAAGTGTTGTAGTACTCGAGACTCTGACTCAGTCTTGAACTCAGTCTCGAGACCATATTTTAATGGTCTTGGTCTTGTCATGGACTCGTGTGCATTTGAACTGGGTATTGACTTGTACACAAACAAATTAGGAATTTGACTTATTCCCAAGTCCATTCGAGTCCTATTCAAAATATGTCATGATTATTACTGTAAGTTAATATTTCTTTAAATTTATGTTTGATTGACACTTCCAATGATTGGTGATTTTCTTGTGTGAAACTGTGCATGACTTGAGACTAACGTTAATGCAAAGATTCCCACCAGGTTCTTTTCCACACCTGTGACCCGTCTGCTCTCACTTCTATTTTATCAACCTGTAGTGATCCCACTCCCCAGAAAGTCACATTGCTACATTACTGTGACATAACTGTATCATTTTAATATATTTATTCTTTACAAAGTAGCACAAACTTGTCACAGAAAAAAAACAAATCTTGCTTAAATCTTGACCCAACATTCTCCCGTCTCGGTCTCATCTCGGACTCAGCCCTCTCTGGTCTCGGTCGTGACTCAGACTCAGCCCTCTCTGGTCTTGGTTGTGACTCTGACTCAGCCCTCTCTGGTCTTGGTGGTGACTCGGACTCAGCCCTATCTGGTCTTGGTCGTGACTCAGTCTCAGCCCTCTCTGTTCTCTGTCTCAACTCAGACCCAACATTCTCTGGTCTCGGTCTCAACTCGGACCCAACATTCTCTCGTCTCGGTCTCGACTCATACTCAGCCCTCTCTGGTCTCGGTCTCGACTCGGACTCAGCCCTCTCTGGTCTCGGTCTCAACTCATACTCAGCCCTCTCTGGTCTCGGTCTGGACTCACACTCAACCCCGGACTCAGCCCTATCTGGTCTCGGTCGCGACTCAGACTCAGCCCTCTCTGGTCTCTGTCTCGACTCGGACTCAGCCCTCTCTGGTCTCGGTCTCAACTCATACTCAGCCCTCTCTGGTCTCGGTCTGGACTCAGACTCAGCCCTCTCTGGTCCCTGTCTTAACTCGGACTCAGCCCTATCTGGTCTCGGTCGTGACTCAGACTCAGCCCTCTCTGGTCTTGGTCTCGACTTGGACTCAGCCCTCTCTGAAATTGGTCTTGACTCGGACTCAACCCTCTCTGGTCTCGGCCTCAGCCCTCTCTGGTCTCGGTCTCGACTCGGACTCAACCTCTCTGGTCTCGGTCGCGACTCGGACTCAGCCCTCTATTGTCTCGGTCTCGACTCGTACTCAGCCCTCTCTGGTCTCGGTCTCGACTCGGACTCAGCCCTCTCTGGTCTCGGTCGTGACTCAGACTCAACCCTCTCTGGTCTTGGTCTCGACTCGGACTCAGCCCTCTCTGGTCTCGGTCGTAACTCAGACTCACCCCTCTCTGGTCTCAGTCTCGACTCGTGCTAGGCCCTCTCTGGTCTCGGTCTGGACTCTGACTCAGCCCTCTCTGGTCTCGGTCTCAACTTGGAAACAGCCCTATCTGGTCTCGGTCGTGACTCAGACTCAGCCCTCTCTGGTCTCGGTCGTGACTCAGACTCAGCCCTCTCTGGTCTTGGTCTTGACTTGGACTCAGCCCTCTCTGGAATTGGTCGCGACTCGGACTCAACCCTCTCTGGTCTCAGCCTCAACTCTGACTCAGCCCTCTCTGGTCTTGGTCTCGACTTGGACTCAGCCCTCTCTGGTCGTGGTCTCGACTCGGACTCAGCTCTCTCTGGTCTCTGTCGTGACTCTGACTCAGCCCTCTCT
Source organism: Pseudorasbora parva (assembly GCF_024679245.1). NCBI lineage: Eukaryota > Metazoa > Chordata > Actinopteri > Cypriniformes > Gobionidae > Pseudorasbora > Pseudorasbora parva. The sequence continues at coordinate 31,523,327 of NC_090188.1, read as the reverse complement.
GGTCTCGGTCTCGGTCTCGGTCTCGGTCTCAGTCGTGACTTGAACTCAGCCCTCTCTGGTCTCGTCATGACTCGGATTCAGCCCTCTCTGGTCTCGGTCGTGACTCGGACTCAGCCCTCTCTGGTCTTGGTCTCGACTAAGACTTAGCCCTCTCTGGTCTCGGTCTCGACTCTGACTCAGCCCTCTCTGGTCTCGGTCTCAACTCATACTCAGACCTCTCTGGTCTCGGTCTCGACTCTGACTCAGCCCTCTCTGGTCTCGGTCTCGACTCTGACTCAGCCCTCTCTGATCTTGGTCTCGACTCGGACTCAGCCCTCTCTGGTCTTGGTGTCAACTCGGACTCAACCCTCTCTGGTCTCGGCCTCAACTCGGACTCAGCCCTCTCTTGTCTCTGTCGTGATTCTGACTCAGCCCTCTCTGGTCTCGACTCAGACTCAGCCCTCTCCGGTCTCAACTCGAACTCAGCCCTCTCTGGTCTCGGTCGTGACTCGGACTCAGCCCTCTCTGGTCTCGGTCATGACTCAGACTCAGCCCTCGCAGGTCTTGGTCTCAACTCAGACCCAACATTCTCTGGTCTCGGTCTTGACTCAGACTCAGCCCTCTCTGGTCTCTATCTCAACTCAGACTAAGCCCTCTCTGGTTTCTGTCTCAACTCAGACCCAACATTCTCTGGTCTCGGGCTCAACTTGGACCCAACATTCTCTCATCTCGGTCTCATCTCGTACTCAGCCCTCTCTAGTCTCGGTTGTGACTCAGACTCAGCTCTCACTGGTCTCGGTCTCAACTCGGACCCAACATTCTCTGGTCTCGGTCTCAACGCAGACTCAGCCCTCTCTGGTCTCTGTCTCAACCCAGACCCAACATTCTCTGGTCTCGGTCTCAACTCGGACCCAACATTTCCTCGTCTCAGTCTCATCTCGGACTCAGCCCTCTCTGGTCTCGGTCGTGACTCAGACTCGACCGAGACCAGAGAAGAGACCGCTTGTTTCGGTCTCAACTCGGACCCAACATTCTCTCCTCTCGGTCTCATCTCGTACTCAGCCCTCTCTAGTCTCGGTCGTGACTCAGACTCAGCTCTCACTGGTCTCGGTCTCAACTCGGACCCAACATTCTCTGGTCTCGGTCTCAACTCGGACCCAACATTCTCTCATCTCGGTCTCATCTCGTACTCAGCCCTCTCTAGTCTCGGTCGTGACTCAGACTCAGCTCTCACTGGTCTCGGTCTCAACTCGGACCCAACATTTTCTGGTCTCGGTCTCAACGCAGACTCAGCCCTCTCTGGTCTCTGTCTCAACCCAGACCCAACATTCTCTCGTCTCAGTCTCATCTCGGACTCAGCCCTCTCTGGTCTCGGTCGTGACTCAGACTCGACCGAGACCAGAGAAGAGATCGCTTGTTTCGGTCTCAACTCGGACCCAACATTCTCTCCTCTCGGTCAAAACTCAGACTCAGCCCTCTCTGGTCTCCCTCTTAACTCTGACCCAACATTCTATGGTCTCGGTCCCGACTCAGACTCAGTCCTCTCTGGTCTCGGTCTCGAGAGAGGGCTGAGTGAAGGCTGAGTCTGAGTCACCACCAAGACCAAAGAGGGCTGAGTCCCAACCCAGCCCTCTCTGGTCTCAGTCTTAACTTGAACACAGCCCTCTTTGATCTCGGTTGTGACTCAGACTCAGCCCTCTCTGGTCTCGGTCGTGACTCAAACTCAGCCCTCTCTGGACTCTGTCTCGATTCGGACTCAGCCCTCTCTGGTCTCGGCCTTGACTCTGACCCAACATTCTCTGGTCTCGGTCTCCACTCGGACTCAGCCCTCTCTGGTCTTGGTCTCAGCCCTCTCTGGTCTCGGTCATGACTCAGACTCAGTCTCAACATTCTCTGGTCTCTGTCTTGATGCGGACTCAGCCCTCTCTGGTCTCGGTCATGACTCATACTCAGCCTTCTCTGGTCTCAGTCATGACTCAGACTCAGTCCTCTCTGGTCTTGGTCTCCACTCGGACTCAGCCCTCTCTGGTCTTGTTCTCGACTCGGACTCAGCCCTCTCTGGTCTCGGTCATGACTCAGACCTCTCTGGTCTCGGTCCTGACTCAGACCTCTCTGGTCTCGAATCGGACTCAGCACTCTCTGGTCTCGGTCTCAACTTGGACTCAGCCCTCTCTGGTCTCGATCTCGACTCCGATTCGACCCTCTCTGAACTCTTAACTCGGACTTGAATGAGCTGGTCTCGGCTACAGCACTGAGACCAACTGGCCTGATTTTTCGAGGCTCACAGACCTCAAATAAAATTTCTTTAATCATTTACTCAACCAAAGAGTTGATGAACTCATTGTCTTCCATATTATTATACTGAAATTCTTCAAAATATCTTATTTTGTTTTCAGTGGAAGAAAGAAACTCATTTTCCAGAAACACAGGTTTTGTACTGTCAGGATACACACACTGGACAAGGTTATGGTATACACACAAGTAGGTTTATTGAACCACAGGGCAGTAAATGGAGCACGAATGGAATGGTGAATGCAGATCAGTCTTACAGGAAGCGTGGAGAGAATGGCAGGATACACAAAGACAACAGGGAAGGCACTCAGACGATGGGGAGAGACTCTGAACATGTAGAATACACTGGAGATGGGTCATCGCTGGAGAACAGGTAAGTGGGTCTTTCCTAGTTCCAGGTGAGATGCTGAGTGAGGCTGGGGCTATATGGGGAGCGGTGATGAGGTGACTAGATGCAGGTGTGGGTGATTAGTACTCTGGTGACTGTGATCCCTGTGTGCAGGAGGTAAGCTAGTCTGGCAGATCTGTGACAAGAACAACTTGAGGGTGAGTAAATGATGACAGAATTTTTATTTTTGGTTGAACTATACATTTAACCATAACCTTCTTTAGGCCATTATGAATTTTCAGAAAAGCATAGTTTTTCAAACCCCTACTAGACTGTTTAACAGACTTTCAGGAAAATCGGCTCAGATCATCTTCAGACCATGCCGACAAAATGTTATGGAATTGAAGTTTAGTCAAATCTTTCTTTTAATAACAAGTAAAAGAATTTAACAAAGAGCAAAAACATCTCCAAATGTCTTTACTAATTTTTGCAGATGGTCTGATGTTGGTGCTGGGCCCCTTCAGAATAGCCTAGTTATTGTTCTGTGTGCAGTTATTGTGAGGATTTATATGCCAGTTTTTTTCTTCTTCATTTTTTCCCATAAAAGTTGTGCAGTCCTGAAAATAACAAAAAACATATCAGTCCCCAGTACAGATACTCAGCAAACATCAACAACATCATCATTATCTTGACCCAAAGTTTAAAATCATCTCTCTAGAAGAAAATTAATAAGGTTGCTCAACAATGAGCTAATTATACTTTAAAGCAGGACCATTTTCAGCTAATTTAATTTAGGCCACGGGGCCATAGTGTCGAATTTCTGCCGACAAAGGGAATGAAGTGTTAATTTTCGCTTACAAGAACAAAAATCTCTGGCCTTGATCAAATTAATGTTGACTGTGTGTTGACCAGATGTGTTCCTTCAAGGAAAGCCAAGCTGGCGTGCCTGTAGAGTATCTCTCTGTCTTGACCATAATTTCCTGACAACATGCTTTGATAGAGGTGTCGGGAAACCCTAGATTGTCTAATAGCAGGCCACTTTATTTCTTTTCCTTCTTAGAACCTGAATCAATAGGAGTTGTTTTTCACAGCATAAGCAAAACAAATAGAAGTTCAAGGATATTGTATACGGCTTCGCAGCAATTACACATCATGTAGACTCAAATTGAGTTTCTAATTCATTTAAGGCCTAAGCTTTGGTTATCTTCTGTTACTTGAGTGAAATGCACAAAGCCACAAACCTCCTGTTTATAAAACGTGTCTCTAAAAGCTGTCTGCAGTCCCATCAGCATGACGTTGATGCGTCATCTTTTACCATATTTAGCATAGAGAGAGAACCACTTATTATTTGAAGAGACAGGCTCTTCAGTCAAGATGATTTCTCTTAGCTGAAGAGAATATTTCTTAAGTATTCTTCTGATGGCATGGCCTTGAAGCATCTTTATTTAACGTGTCTTATGATGGAAGAAGGCTTTGAATTAACTGACATCTCAATAGTCAATGGGTCAAGTTAACCTGAATTAATATAAAATATTGAAACGGTAAATTTCAGCTAACACTTTACAATATCCTCCTGGGACACAGAAATAGAAGTCCAAGCAGAGGCAGTTTTCGTTGTGAAACTTCCAAACATTTGGTAAGCCCTGGATGTGCTCTTTACAGGACTCAAAAATTCATTAAAAAAAATATAATGTCCACCACAGAGGAAAAAAGTCTGACACAAACACACTATGACATTTTGTAATTATTATTAATTAAAATATTATTATAAATACAATGTATACAATGGGAAAACCACTTATGGCCATTTTACAGACATGTTGCATAAAGCAAAATTATATCAAACCATTCTGTTATATCTTTCTTGCCATAGTTTACCATAGAGAATCATCTTTATACAAAGTTTGGTATAAAAATATTAAAACATTTTCCCCCTATAAACCAGGGATTTTTAAACTGTATGATGCCAAGGACCCCCAAATATGATGAACCTTTTATGAGGGACCCCCTTCCTAAAATCCATCTATATATTTTTATGTATGAAAGTAAATAAATAAATAAAAATGTAAATTGTTAAATACATAGTAAGTGTGGCATTATAAATAACATGTTGTTTACAAAAATTAATTGGCTATACTTAATTTTGGATGGATAAACCTGAAGAAGAACTTTTCAATTAAAAATTGAATAATGCCTATTGAATAAGCAACTTTCACAATAAATGTATGTAAGCAGCTTACGTACTGCGTTAAAAATACTGCCTTACAACCCCAATGAGAAAGACAAAGGGGACTATAGTGAAAAAAACTCACTAGAAAGATACAATGCAAACATACAATTCTGGAAAGAAGTTAGAATGTTTGGTAGACTTTATCATTTTTGCTTTGTCTTTTTATTCTCTCAACTTTTCTGGGGACCCCTTAAAACTTTCTGAAGGAAAAAATAAGTATTTTATTGTTAACTTTAGTTAACATGAACTAACAATGAGCTACGTTAGAATTAGTAGCTTTATTATCTTTGGTAATGTTAGTTAATAAAAAAGCAATTTTTATGTTAGTTCACAGTGCATTAATAATGTCAAAAGATAAATTTAGATATTTTTTTTTGTTGATAAATGTTGAAAATAACATTAATCAAGAAATGTAGAATTGTTCATTGTTAGTTCTGATAATGTTAACACATGGACCCTTTTTGTAAATTATGTCTACATAAATTGAAGTACCCTGACAGCTCAAAGTCTTTGCTGCCACCTACTGGAATAAAATAAAGTGGCTTTGGGAAATCTCGGCTCTTGTCTTTCTTCTACTTCTTCTTCTAACTGCCAAGTCACCATTTATTTATATACAATAACAAATACATATTTTTATTTAAATGTATTTGTTAAAATAATTGCATGCTATACTTTAAAATAAACAGCTGTGCTAGCCACACATAGTCATTTATACAATCATAAATACAAGTGAATTGTTGTACATATAAAGTTATACTGCAGGTCACTGTTTGGATTTAAATAGGCAAATGCTTAAGAGTTTATGATTGGATCTTTAGAGATTATTGAAAGATTATGTTTAGCATGTTAGATGTTTGGCAACAGTTCTTCTAAACACAATTGTTGGAGTGTGTAGCTTTTCATTTCTTAATCAACCATGTAGGATGATACATCATGGCCATATTCCAGGACATGCATCAGGCTCAAATTGTGAAAGAATGGTTGAGGGAGCATTAAGAATAATTTTCTCACATGAATTGTCACCTCTGAGTCCAGACCTTAAATTCATTAAAATGTCTTTGGGATGTGCAGGTGGGAACATTACGGAGTGCTCGACTCTTGTGTTGTCAATACAAGATCTTGATCAATAATGGATGCACCTCTTGATGGAAACAGATGTTGTGATGTTATTTCCATCAAGGGGTGCATCGATTGTTTTCTGAATGGCTTGTTGTTTCTTAATTTTACCTCAAATATTTTCTGATAACCACAACTCCTGGTCAAGCTTAAAGGGATAGTTCACCCAAAAAATGAGAACTAGCCCATGATTTACTCACCCTCAAGCCATTCTAGGTGAATGACATTCTTCTTTCAGACGAACACAATCAGAGTTATAACGTTGGCCATAACGTAAGTGTTTTGAACAGCGAGAGGCGTTACACTCTCTCACTCTAAGTTAAATACGGAAGGTGGTCCACTGGAAGCTAGATATTTTAAGCTAGAAGTTTTAAATATGGATATTTTTCTTACACAAACCCATTGCTTCACTTCAGAAGGCCTTTATTATCCCCCTGGAACGTGCGGATTACTTTTGCCATTCTTGGATTAGCAAGGACATTTTAATATAACTCAGATTGTATTAATCTGAAAAGAAAGCCATATACACCTAGGATGGCTTGAGGGTAAGAAAATTATGGGATCATTTTAATTTTGGGGTGAACTAACCCTTTAAATGAGATGTCAAATAACACAGAACCTCTACACAAATATAACCACTTATGCTTCTAATTTTGCTTCTAATGTTTTTTTGTTGATCACATGTTGGGTTGGTCAGGCAGCAAACTCTCAGAATGCAGCTGTTTATCTTATAAAGTATAAGATAAAGATAGTTCATATAATCACAAGACAGAGCCAAATGATCTCAGATCAGAGCCACAGAAGCTTTATTGTCTTGATCTGAGATCATTTGGCTCTGTCTTGTGATTTTTCCTTGTGCCTTGTGAGTACCGGGGTATTAAAGGACAAAGCTCTTTCAAATAACTTATCTTAATGTGTGTACTATTATTATGTGTTTTTATGAAGGAGCGAACACCTTCTCACTTTATTTATATTGAGGCATGTCGGATATAAAACATGATTAATGCCTTATAATTTAATGTTAAAGACCAGATATATTTGAAATCACCCTTTGACCATCGCAATTTCTACTTACCCTTGGACCTTGATCTAACACTATCAACAAGTTAGATGTTCAGTGGCACTGTGAATAGTTATCCAGGCGGGCAAAACAACACGCAGTTAACAATGAATAACGATTTACAGAGATTGTTGAGTCCAACTGACCTTTTCACTTCACTTATAGTCTATCCACTTCTGCACATTTGCAGAACTCTGAATTACCTGAGTCACTGGAAAACAGCTTACAGCTTTCTGTCTTCAAAACACGATAGCCTATTTTTTTGTTGTTAGTATAGCTTAATCATTTAAAGCCTAATCTCCAATTATGATCATCATTGCATTTTTGATATGTTAAAGTGTATATTGTATAAAGAGACAATTTATATGGTGAAAACCATAAATAAAATAAAATTAGGATATTCTAATATTTTTTATTATAATACATTATTCATTTTTTTTTACTCAATTTGTACTGTTTGTACTTTTATAAAAATATGCAATTATCTAATCAACCAATCACATGGCAGTTGCTTTAATGCATTTAGGGGTGTGGTCCTGGTCAAGACAATCTCCTGAACTCCAAACTGAATGTCAGAATGGAAAAGAAAGGTGATTTAAGCAATTTTGAGCGTGGCATGGTTGGTGCCAGACGGGCCAGTCTGAGTATTTCACAATCTGCTCAGTTACTGGGATTTTCACACACAACCATTTCTAGGGTTTACAAAGAATGGTGTGAAGAGGGAAAAACATCCAGTATGCGGCAGTTCTGTGGGTGAAAATGGCTTGTTGATGCTAGAGGTCAGAGGAGAATGGGCCGACTGATTCAAGCTGATAGAAGAGCAACTTTGACTGAAATAACCACTCGTTACAACCAAGGTGTGCAGTACAGCATTTGTGAAGCCACAACACACACAACCTTGAGGCGGATGGGCTACAACAGCAGAAGACCCCACCGGTTACCACTCATCTCCACTACAAATAGGAAAAAGAGGCTACAATTTGAAGAGCTCACCAAAATTGGACAATTAAAGACTGGAAAAATGTTGCCTGGTCTGATGAGTCTCGACATTCAGATGGTAGAGTCAGAGTTTGGCATGAACAGAATGAGAACATGTAATATAATTTTAATATTATTTTATTTTAATGTAAATGCACTGGATAAGGCTGATAAGAGCTTGGATACTTTTTGAGTTCATTATTCTTTGTATATTTATTTACATCAAATTTACACACACACACACACACACACACACACATGTGTGTGTGTGTGTGTGTGTGTGTGTGTGTGTGTGTGTGTGTGTGTGTGTGTGTGTGTGTGTGTGTGTGTGTGTGTGTATTTATTTATTATTTTGGCAGCTTTGGAATTTCAGATGTTTCAGAATTGGCAGATGTTTCCCTTCACTCAAAAATTACAGTAAAAAACACTTAATTGCATTATTAATCTCCATTTTCAGCCATATGCAAAGCATGCTGTGAACTAACAATTGTGTCTCTAAATAAAACTGTACAATTGAGCTAATTCTCTTAAAATTAATTACTTAAAAAAATTACTTAAAACAAGTAATGTTATTTTCCTTCATTTTATCAGCTTAATCAGTTCCTCAATTCAAGCCTCAAAATTACTTACATTTCCTTAAAAAATAGGAAAGTGTATCTCTTGGTTTTAGTTCTATACAACACTCAACCACAATTTTCTTATAAATAATATATATATAAAAAAAAATATAAAAAATATACATACTATTTTTAATTATCACCTTAATTTTTTTGTGTGAAAATTACAAGGCCCATGATGAATTTTTTTGTCAATCCTCAACCCTGCATATATTTAGTTCTAAGATACATTGAAATAAATTACACTCTAAAAATTTTTTTTTTAAAAAATGGTGCTATTTGGCACTAAAAGTGGTTCTTGGCTTGTATCATAGGGGAACCACTTTTGGTGCCAAATAGCACCATATCTTTAAAAGTGCTCTATAGCACCTTTGTCAAATGGTGCTATGTAGAATCCATAAGAGGTGCCATATCGCATTTTACTTCTTCCTCAATAATGGTGCTAAATGGCACCAAAAGTAGTTATTTGGTGTCTAAAGAACCTTTAAAGGGGCTTGAAAGGTTCTTTGTACAGCAGTGGTGCTATATAGCACCTTTATCACCCCCAAAAAACACTGAAGAACCACTGAAGAACCATACAGGGGCTTAACAGGTTCTGTATATGGTAACGGTGCTATATAGCACCTCAGTCATCCCAAAGAACTGGTGAAGAACTGTTGAAGAACCACTGAATCACCGAGATTTGGTGCTATACAGCACTTAAAGTGGTTTCCCCATTATTACAAGCCAAAGAACCACTTTTAGCACTATATAGCACCGTTTTTTAGAGTGTACCCCCTCTCTGCTGTTTAATTAGTTTTGTTCCAATTTTATTTGCTTAATTATTTATATCCATTGAATTATATTCAAATGTTTTATCACTGAGTCTGCACCGTTCTGGTCTGAAGATTTTTTCTGCAACACTAAAGATTCTCTCAACAGAATGTTGCTATGGCAAGATGGGTATTCTGCTTCCTTTAATTCAAATTCGAATTGTAATTCCATATCCTGTTTTTCAATTTAAATTCAAGAATTGAATTGGAATTTGGGAGTCATTCTCAATTCAATTCTGAATTGTGCACAAGCCTGCCCCTAGCTCTCCCTTGCAGGCCCCTGAGCTTTAGGCCTAGTTGTTGAGATATTATTTATTTTTTTATATGTGGGGGCGGGATGTTCTTTGTAAGGAAAGTAGTACATTGCACTTGGAGTCTCCCCCCTTTAGGAGTTGTGGAGTTTGAGCTTTATGTTGAGGGCTGTCAAGACTCGTCATGTCTGCGGCTGCCAGGGCAGGTCGCGCGCACAGAGGGTTTATTTCAGTGGCACGACGCTGCAGCCACTGCAGCACTGCACTCAAACCTCAATATGACGCGGTTATTATCGGCGCAGGTAGGCTACGGACATTCGCACGGCCTAAAGAAACAATCAAAATGTAGCATTATTAGTTCCACGAAATTTGAGTGCTTAAATAGGCGGGGCTTACTACACATGCCTTATTTCTGGTGTTATATAATATCATGGTTCTAAATAAATATATGTATTTTTGTGAACTCCTTATTGTGTATTTTTTATTTTACATTTCCCAGTGTCACTGTCTAACAATAAATTATTATTCAGCGTGTTATGGAAGTAGCGAATAGACAACTTGGTCAAGTGGGAAGTGTTACTTTTCTCAGCGCGCCTCAGAAAGGGCGCCAATCACAATCGGGCTTGAGCATTTGAGTCGCCGTGAGGATTGTTTTTGTTTAAATAATTTGATAGAAACATGAGGGAATTTGCATTTGTATACCATATGCTAATCTTTGGTATCGATAGTTTTAAACTATTTGGATTTTCTGTTTACACAGTGAGACCAAAAACGTCCAAAGATTTGAATGCACTTGAATAAGGAATTCGCCTTGTCGAGCCTACATGCTCCCCCTGCAGGAATTAAAGTTTATGTGCTTTAAATTAAAACATGCAGTGTTCTACCCTTTAGGCTACTATTCGTATCATTAATAAACATGTTTGTCTCAAACTCCTGCATACTTAACCACAGTCACACTGTTTCATTAATCATCCTGTTTTAGGAGAAAACGCTACATTCATCGGGTGTTAGCCTAACCAGTTATTCAAAAAATAGTAAATGATTGTAGAATTTAGACTTTTGAATAGCCTAACATCTCTTTCTTTTATCATTTTTTTAGGTCACAATGGCCTTATCGCTGTAAGTACACACAAAATGTGTTCTCATAAGCTATACTGTATGGTTGTTGAACAGTTTAATCTCAAGAAACATTCTGCTGTAATTTTCCCAGTCAGCATATCTGCAAAAGGGAGGGCTGAGAACAGCAGTCCTGGAGCGCAGACATGTCCTTGGAGGAGCAGCTGTATCTGAAGAGATTATTCCAGGTGTGAGTTCTGGTTGATCACCCAGACCAAGGTTGCCTGAATCCCTAGACTGGCCAAATATCTGGTTCCCAAAGCACTTTTGTTTCATACGTAATTACAAATTCATCAGATCTCATCCGGTATGTTGTCTAAGCATTTTAGGTTTAGGTTGATGATTGACCCAAAAGAAGTATTACAATTCTGGGTTGGATCACTGTAGTTTGCATGATATATATTTAACCAGGCAAGTTACTAAAGAACAAGTTCTTATTTTCAACAACAGCCTGTGCAAATGGCCTGTGTATTTTTATGTTCAGGGTTCCACTTTTCCAGAGCCTCCTATCTGCTCAGTTTACTGCGTCCACACATTTACCAGGACCTGGAGCTCAAGGTGATGTTCTTTTCAGTGTTACATGCCCCATTCTCTTCTCTCACTTTAGACAGACCTGACAAACCTTGTGAAAAAGAAGTACACTTTAGCATATGCTTTTAAAAAGAGTATTTATTTGGAAAATTATATAGGCCTACTTTAAAAGATTATACTAAAATGGGAACTGAATGTAATGTTGTTTGCAATTATATGAACATTCATTATAGTTTACATTTTATTTATTAAATGCAATTAGCTGAACTTTTTTGATGTTTGACATACTTAAAGGGATAGTTCACCCAAAAATTAAAATTAGCCCATGATTTACTCACTCTCCAATCATCCTGTGTATATGACATTTCTTCTTTCAGACAAATACAATCTGAGTTATATTAAAAATGGCCTGGCTAATCCAATTATTATAATGGCTGTCATGATCACCAGTGTGAGTGTAGTCCATCAGGGGGCACTCCTGCCATATCACCACACACTACATTCCCCACACTCACTGCCTGGTTCCTGATTACATCCACCTGTGTCTCATTTTTCTCATCTATTCTGTCACTCATTGCTAAAGCTTGGAACATACTCTGCAAGAACAAATAAATTAGTTTGTTTTCTCAAGGTGGCAAGAACAAGAACAAAGTTCATTCTGGCCAGTATATTACTTAATACATACTTCAAGAGAAAAGCAGGTGCCGATCATCTGCGTTTCCCTGCATTAACCACGCCCACTTTAAATGTATGACCAATCACACAATAGTTCTTGGACACCCGCAAGAAAAAAGTTCTGCTCAGGCGATGTGTCGAGAACAAGCTGCGAGAACTCCTAAACCAGGGCTGCAAGAACAAAATGACATCATTTTGTTCTTGCGGCCCTGGGAGCGAGACATTTTTTCTCTGTTCTTGTGGAGTATGTTGCAACCTTAAATCTTGTTAGTTGTATCACTGCATTTCAGAGCAGTTTCCCTGGTTTCTTGTCACTTGGTTTTGGATTAAGCTTGGACATACTCTGCAAGAACAAAGAAATTTGTTTTTCTCGAGGTGGCAAAACAAGAACAAAGTTTAATGTTTATTATGTTTAAAAATAAATATATATATTTTTTATCAATTAAATTTTTAATGACGAAGTTGCAATTTAGTACATTTAAACTTTTACCCCTGGTTTCACAGACATGGCTTAAAGGACAACTCTGGTGAAAAATGAACCTAGGGGTAATTAACACATAGTTACTGACTCGTTCTATGGGATGCGTTTTCATGAAATTCGAATGTAAAGAGTTTTACCTCTAAAAACAGATTAGCTTATAATGCTAATATGGGACATAGAATAAGTTAAATTAAATTGCTAGTTAATACCACTAACAAGGCTCAAAGTAGCCTCACACTAACACGGTAGCATAATGAGGGTCCCTACATGCAAACCGAAGCATTGAGAACTTTGTAAGTGTACAAACAGTTAATAAGAAGATACTTTATAAAGAAAGTACATTATGCGTTTACAGACAGGAGCCATCTTGGAAAACAGTCTCGACCAGTCGAGCCACGAACACTGTGCTAAATGATGAACTGGGACTTGTAATCTCATATGGGACGCCTTCTTCCCTTTTAGTTAGTCAACCATATATTTTAATAAACATATATAATTCATGCATTTCCATGTAATTAGATTTCACAAACTTAATTCCTGTCGAACAGCTCACTTCACAGCGTTCGTGGCTCAACTGGTCGAGACTGTTTTCCAAGATGGCTTCTGTCTGTAAACGTGTAATGTACTATCTTTATATTATTTGCAAGTAGTGACCCTCATTATGCTACCGTGTTAGTGTGAGGCTACTTTGAGCCTTGTTAGTGGTATTAACTAGCGATTTAATTTTACTTCATGAAAACGCATCCCTGAGAACGAGCTACTCAGTAACCATGTGTTAATTACCGCAGGTTCATTTTTCACCGGAGTTGTCCTTTAAGCAAGTCCCAGATAAAAAATACATACTTGAGCTGTTTTTAACTAAAAGCAGCTTGCCATATCTTAAAATAATGTCAGTGCCATTGTTTTCTCTCAAGATGCACACCAGTAATGTTTTTTTTTCTTCTTCTTTTTTCTAAGGCACGTTTATAAGAGCTATTTAAATGTCCTAATTTAACTAAGGCCTACTCCTGGCTAGGTCTTAGTCCTGTCTGTTTGAACTGGGCCTACATGTAATATCAAATAACAGACTAGTTCAAATTATACCCAAATTAGTTTTAGCATTTTTGTCAACACATCAAAATAAGTGTACTTAAAGATTGACAAAATATTATTAAAATAAAATAATTTACAAGTAAAACGTGTGACTTAAGAAACATACAATTGTACTTTCTTTAAGTTGCATTTTTTTTTTTAAATATACTTGTGAGATTTAAAGTACACTACAAGTGCACATTCAATACATTGAGCACACTTCTTTTTCACAAGGGAAAGAAACAATGGTTCCACTTTATATGAGATGTATTCAACTACTTTATATGACATGTTCATAACTACTTTGCACGATCAATCATTTGTTACAATGTGCTTATTGTGTACATTTTGTTTTGTTATATTTAAAAAAAAATACCTGCATGTAATTACATAATGCATAATGACACTGTTGAGCCTTCCCTTACATTAACTCACACATACCACAGTTATTTTTATTTTAAAGTTACTATGTAAGTACATAGTTAAAGACGCCTATTATAAAGTGTGACCGAAACAAGTGGCGAATGATTCATTACTTTTTTCTTTTATGCTAAGATGACAGCGGTGTGTCTTTCTGTGCAGAAACACGGCCTGAAGGTGTACATGAGGGACCCCTATTCATTTACCCCCATGCTGGAGGATGGTGTGGAAGGGCGGCCACCACGGTCTTTACTGCTTGGAGCTGACCTGGCAATGACCCAGCAAGAGATTGGCAAATTCTCAGAGAAAGATGCCAAGGTTTTATGTCAACTTAGATTTTTTGCAAAGCACTTTCCATCAAACTGAATATGGAATCTATATGAATTAATATGGATTTTGTATGGATTTAATATAAATATATTTTCTCTGCCCTATCACAAGGCCTTCCCCGATTTTTTAACCTATTTGGAAAGACTGGCATGTGCCATCCACCCTCTTTTAGATGCTCCACCCGTGGACATTCCAGGACTGACTCACAGCTCTTTGAGAAAGAGAATATCTGCCCTGAGGGGTTTGAAACCTTTGGTGAAGTGTGGTAATGATGCTTCATGGTTATATAACAGACAATAAACCAGATTTTCCTCAATTATTCTGCTACTGCTGAAATAAGCCAGAGAGTCTTATAAAACTAGGCCTTATTGAGGGGCATTAAAGTCAAATCCATGTGCTTCTATGTTTAAAGGGTTAAAGTTGGGAAAAAATATACCAGATTTCTATGAACTTGTTACAGCTCCAGTTATGAAGGTGAGTTATATACCGACTTTGTCAGAAAAGCAATACATTACATTTTTTGAATGTATTTGACAGCAAGTATCTTTTTTTGAAAAAATATATGTAGTCTTGGTGAGTAAAATAAACTTTCAAAAGCATTGAAATTCTTAATTATTCCAAACTTTTTATATGTAGTGGGTCTATATTTAAAAGTTTTATCTATACAATACAAAAATACAGATAAAAAATGCATCATTTATTTTTAGCATTGCCTAAGAAATTAATTATTTGTGAGTTTAAGGATGTTTTACGAAATGCACACAGCATTAGGAGCATTCTTTGTTGAAATGTCAGCTTTTGTTGTCTGTAGGTGCTTAATCGCTGGTTTGAATCAGAGCCATTGATAGCCACATTAGCCACTGACTCTGTGATTGGCGCAAACACAAGCCCAAATAATCCTGGAAGTGGGTGAGGATACTTTTTGAAATGTGTTCGAACTGATTCAGAACATCCTGTAATTGACGTTGTGGACACTGTATGATAAACTGTGCTTAAACTTGTAGATATGTCCTGCTGCACCATGTCATGGGTGAGCTGGAGAAGGAGAAAGGTGCCTGGGGTTACGTGGAGGGAGGAATGGGTGGAGTGTCTCAATCAATCGCCCGCTCCGCCCGTTCTCTCGGAGCAGATATTTTTACCAACAGAGTAAGTATTCAGGAAGAAGGTGTAGCACTTTTTTTTAGCCATTGTTCCCGTACTAGGAATCATTCAATGGAATTCATTCAAAGGAACCGGTTGTCCCATGTATATTAATCTGTCGCCTTCCTGGGGGCCTGTAGGATGTTGAACGAGTCCTTATTGGTCAGGATGGGTCTGCCAAGGGTGTTGTGCTGACAGATGGAACTGAAGTCCGTAGCAAAGTGGTTCTGTCCAACGCCACTCCCTACGTCACCTTCAAACAGCTCACCCCACAGGTACAACCCTGATGGTATGTCCCGAGATCATGCCAGTTCTCATTTTTACATGTTTAAAAGCAACTAAGAGAATTGGTTTTACATTAGTGCATTTAGATATGACCTCATGATTATAGAAATTTCTAGGTCATTCCTTCCACAGTTAGTCATCCCATTCTGTCGACTGCTGTTGTAGTCTTGAGCAAGTCACACTATCTGTGTTTACTCAAGGAGTGACCCTATTCTTTAACTGACAGCACTGTCAACATGTGAGTGTGTTAGTTCAGTTTACAGTAAACACAGGCAAAAATTAAGAATCCCAATTGAACCTATTTTTTATTGGTCCAATGTAAAATAATAATAATAACAATAATATTAAATAATGTGGAAAAATTAACAACCGTTTTACTTAAATGTCAATGACAATTCTGAATAATTGATGTCTGTGGTTGTCCTGGTAAAGGATGTCCTGCCAGAGGCATTCATCACAGCCGTAGATCAGATTGACTACACCTCTCCTGTTACCAAGATAAACGGTATGATTACAGATAATTTAACGCTTCATTTCATTGAACTAAATATACATTTTCTCATAAAAAATAAATAAAAAAATAACAGTTTGCAAGGCAGCAAAACAAGTGTGTTGGTCCTGTGTAAACACTCAAGGAAGCTTTGTTGTTATCTTGACACTGAGCAAGCAAGCAAGACAAGAACAAAGGTAATTCATTATGCTATAAAAGCATGAAAGAAGACCAACTGGAATTGATGATGATGTTTAATTTCTTCAGTTTAACCATTTCAAATATGTAACGCAAATAATGCTGCATCTTTTTTTCCGATCATTCTTGGCCTTGATCAGGCTCTTATTCATCCAAATCTGTCTGTGAATGTCCTGTCTATCATGTGACACAAACACGATGCACAGAAAGAGGTACACCAGTATCACCCGAACAGACTTATTCTCGCTTGAATGAACAATAACACACAAGTTGTGTGTCGAGTATTCTCATAAGAGCCGTCTTAAATGGTAAGTTCACCCAAAAATGAAAATTAGCCCATGATTTACTCGCCCTCAAGTCATCCTGGCTCTTCCAAGCATTATAACGGCAGTGGATTATTAAGTTTGGGAAGTCCATAAAAGTGCATCCATCCATCATATAACTGCTCCACACAGCTCCTGGGGATAATACTTTGTCTAAAAAAATATCTATATTTAAAACTGTATAGACTAAAATAACTAACTTCTGGTGGAAAGCCATATGCTTCGATTTACGGGGAAAGAGTAACCTTTGATCCTTGACCCTTGACGCATGCGTAATGACATATATATATATATATATATATATATATATATATATATATATATATATATATATATATATATATATATATATATATATATATATATATATATATATATATATATACTATATACTATATATAAATGTATATACTATACTGTATGTATGTATATATATATATATATATATATATATATATATATATATATATATATATATATATATATATATATATATATGTATATACTGTAAATACTATTGACAAACGCAGAAGTGCAGAAGATAGAGCAAAACAACACAATGGTCATGAATTAGAAGTCTAAAACTAGCATTTTTAAAGAGAAATGGCGGAAGATTTCTATATTTTAGAGAAGAAGGGCTTAAGCTTGTTGCCCAGGCCTGTCCACGAGAGGCGTCAAAGCTTACGATGCTCCTGTACTTCGCGTCAGGGGTTACTCTTTTGCCATAAGTTGAATTGGCTTCCGGTGAAGTGGTGTGGAGCAGTTATATGATGATTAGGGCTGTAACGATACACCAAACCTACGATTCGGTTCGTATCACGATTTTTGACCCACGGTACGATACAAACCTCGATATTGGGGGGAAACAAAACAGTTCAAAAGATATTTTGAGGGGAAAAATATAATCTATCAGTGTGTCTCCGGCATCTGCATGTTGGTTGTGTTGCCGGCCAGTTGGGGAAGCTTCTTGAAACACTTACGGCAAATTGTGTGGGTCTTGTCAACTACACGATTGCCATCCTTGTTCTCCACCGGGTAGCCGAAATGTTGCCATACTGCTGACTTAAAAATTGGACCTGGACAGGAAGGATAATTCTGGGAGTTGGAAGGGGTGTGTCGCGATTCTGCCTTCTCACATCGCGATATAGGTTCGTGGACCTGCATATTGCGATTTCGATTTCATATCGCATATCGTTACAGCCCTAATGATGATAGATGCACTTATGGACTTAATAAACGCTAGGTTTACTTATAATGCTAGGTTTACTTATAATGCTAGGTTTACTTATAATGCTAGGTTTAGCCAGGACTTTTTTAATATAACTCTGATTTTATTCGTCTGAAAGAAGAATTTCTTATGCACCAAGGATGACTTGGGGGTGAGTAAATTATGGGATAATTAACATTTTTGGGAGAACTAACCCTTTTAAATTCGTTAAATAATGCCTTAAATTAACTTAAAAAGCTAGGAAATGAGATGCCTTTAAGTTAAATTAAATTGGAGTGTAACTTATTACATTATTACAAAAAAAAATATTACAAAATAACCCTTTTTTTTTTAAAACAGCATTGACAGCACTGTAATTCGTTAAAAAGTATAGGATTGGTTTCACAGACAGGGCTTAGATCAAGCCTTAGTTTGATTAAAAATCATGCCTTATGATGTGCATCTTGAGACAAAACAATGGCACTGAGCCACTGACGATATATCCATCGTCAAATATGCATTTTAGTCTAGGACTAGCTTATGCCTTGTCTGTGAACCTGAGGATAATGTTTTTTAAAACAAAACAACTCAGGCAAAAATGAGGTCGGTCTAAATTAGTTTCTAAAGGTTGATATGTAGAGCAAATATCTAACCTGAATATTTGAGGAATATAAACAGTGCTGCCTTGCAATAACTGTAATTCATGTGGTTTAATTTTTTATTTTTTTCCCCCTGTAAAGTTGTTGGTTTGGGTTATCTATCTCTGTTTTTGCAAATGAACAGTGGCTGT
Source organism: Pseudorasbora parva (assembly GCF_024679245.1). NCBI lineage: Eukaryota > Metazoa > Chordata > Actinopteri > Cypriniformes > Gobionidae > Pseudorasbora > Pseudorasbora parva. Next base: position 31,504,607 of record NC_090188.1, on the reverse strand, counting down.
GGACAAGCTGCCTAATTTCCTGGCTGCTCCGAATAGTGTGGATGGAAAACCAGGGCCACATCATCAATGTTCAATCCACTTGAACTGTGAGAGTGTGGAGGTGCTGGAGAAGGCATACATGGAGGGCCAGCAGGGACGCCCATCCTCCAGGTTGGCAAAACCTGGCACTGCTGCTTATAATGGAACAACTAATATTTGCACATTACACACACATGAAGGCATCAGGATATCTGAATTTGCAAGTCACGAGCAGGGTTTCACAGACAGCACATCTGTTGTTCTGGTTTGGGGTTTATGGTGATGGTTTTCCATCCATTACACCAAACCACATACATTTACATATTTCCTTATTCATCTTCTGGTCTTTTTCTTTAGGCCAATGATGGAAATGACCATTCCCTCAGTGCTAGATCCGACTCTAGCGCCCCCCGGCTGCCATGTGGTGTCTCTCTTCATCCAGTTTACCCCATATTTGCTGGAGGGTCACCGTGCTTGGACCGATGAGGATAGGGAGAGATTTGCTGACATAGGTACCTAGACATAAGGCTTGTGTATAAAAGGTCTCGGGAGTCTTACATTGTTGGGGAAATTTACTTTTAAAAGTAATGTGTTACAATACTGATTTTTAGTCCATGTTCACACAGCAGCAGAATACAGTTGTCAGTTCTTTATTTGTTGAATCCTTAATAGGGTTACGTTCACACTTCCATTATTTACAAAAGTAACAACTGCATTCTGTAACTGAATTCACACCCATACATTTTCAGCACTCACAGCCGCTTTCTTGTAAAACTCATTGTGTGAATGCAGCCGGACTGGACAACTAGTTGTCTGTCATATCACATATCACATGTCATATCACATAGAGCACTGCACTGCACTGTAGAACTATAATAGTTTTTTTGCATTTACAGGACACCTGACATACGTAAAAGTCACATGATCACTATTTAAAGATGGTGCAGTATGTCTGGACAGAAGATGAGACAGAGTTCTATTAAGCTCATATAAGACTAAATAATTATGGGAATACTCGCTCCCACCACGCGCATCGCACGCTGCGCGTAGGGCACCAAGTGCTGAGGGGGGCACCATGAGAATTTTCTCTCAGCAATCCTATCCTGATTCTTTTTCAGTGGCTGTGAGGTGAAAACCACATGTCCCAAGATTCTGAGCTCAAACTTGGCGTCATCAAACTAGGCCTTTTTTTGAATAGGCGCCCTCTACCAGACGGAAAAGTTACATAGTGCAGATTTAAAAATGCTTTTTACTGTCATGATTTGAGTGTTTTAGAAACTTGTTGTCAGACAGATTTAATCATAAGCATGGCGAACAGTTTGGATGAATTGAATGTTTCCCCATCCAAAGAGATAGGAGCTGCACTTGCATGCCCGAGAGGCATTTCAAAGATGGCCGCTAAGAGAAATGACTTGTCTTAAAGGGACTTTGCAATAACCTCCCAGAAACACCTCATACGTGACCTCATAATAGGAAGGATATACATGGGATATACATAAAACTACCAACATCTGTCACCTTGGTTTTTGGAATGACATTGCAAGAGGAAAAATTACAGTTTAGTCACATAACATTGTTTAATGGAAACGCCGTAATTTTGCAATAGATTTTTAATGACATTTAGAAAATATTGCAAAAAGTTTTGCACAAATCTGTAATGGAAGCCAAGCGTCTGTTCTCCACCGGAGGTGTTCCCATCAGTTTTGAGTTCTACGCGCGACTCAAGGGCTTTGCTCTCCACCCAGGTATAAAATGGGTGGATGAAGATTTAATGGATGAACTTGTGGCTCAAGTAAATGCGGTTGTCAATCCACAAAACCGACAGTGTGAACATTGATTGGACATGGGAATATCCCAAATTAAATGTCTTACTTCAGACCTCAGTGAGTTCCAGTCAATCGCACATCAAGTTAACCGGATAATGTTAACCAGATAATGTCGACAATGGCATACTTATTGTGTACTTAATGTAACATATTGTGTTTTTGTGTCAATTATGGCAAAACAGAATAAAAAAAACGTAATTTCGCTTTGAAAACAGCTGATGAATGAAGATAACATCACACAAACTTAATGTCTGATGTCAAAGTTTGTTTTTGCGTTCATATTCATTGGAAGCAGGACGCACAAGTGACGTCAAATGTGGCTGAGATCGTTCACACAGAGAATATCCGACTTTGAGTGGCGTTCCAATTTATTTCCTTGAAGGAGGTGGGAATAATCCAAAATCCGATCTGCCTGGAATAAAGCATTAATTACTTTTATATGGAAAGTTATGCGTTTACATTATATTTATGTTCAGTAATGCATTCAACAACAAAGCCTGTTACAGTTACAATGTTGCTCGTATTACATTTAGTCCATGTTCACACATAAGCAGAATACAGTTGTCAAAACTAAGTACAGTTGAGTCTTTAATACGGTTACTTACGTTCACACTTCAGTTATTTTACGAGAGTCACACGCATGCATTCTACAACAAAATTCACATTTCACACCCGTAAGTTTTCAAGACTCACAAACGCATTGGTTTTCAAGACTCTCTGTCTATTAATTTTTCGTGAAACTGCGCTGGAAATTTTTTTTTTGTTTTAATTTAAGTTCAAGTTCTTTTTTGGAAGTGTTTAATGCAGTAATGCATGAAACAACATAGTCTATATAACTGTCACATAACTGTCACATTCACGTTAGTTTGGACTCATGTTTTGTCATCTCCCGCATCCGTCAATCACTAATCACGTTCAGCTGTGCACTCATCAGTCACCATCATATGTTCAGTTCAGTTTCAGTGTATGGTATTGTCTATGTCGACTGTGCTGCGCTGATGCCTGTCTACCTGTCTTGCCATTCTTTGAGATTAAATCACATTTGGAATTGTATTGGCCTGTCTTCATCTTCCTTCCTGCACACACTCGTGACAATAATGTACGCCTTTATTTTCCTTTAAAAACACATTTAGAATATTACTATACTGAATATTAATCTTCTGAGCACTTCGAATATTTCCTGACCCCTAGAACTATGTATGACAAACAGAAGTTCTCTTAACATTACGAGTTATATTACCTACTGTACAAATCTTTTTATTGTAAGTTGAAAGTCATGTGTTTTGTTGCTTTTGTACTGTCTGTTTCCGCACACGCATGAGTGCGCATGTCTAAGTGGCTACTTTATAAAGAAGAATCATTTTAATTCAGTAGTGTAAACATGTGAAAACAAATTATTTAAACTGAAAATTAAAGTGCATTACTTTACTTGTTACATAAAAAAGTAATAAGATTACTTAAAATGATATTAATGATTGACACAGACAATACACTGATATAATACTACCAATACTACCAAGTATTTTTTTCTTCTATTAAATGCATTTTTTTTTCTTTTTATAAGAATGCATTAATTCAATCAAAAAAACACATTAAACTAAATTAAATGATCCTTCAGAAATATATAATATAAAATATACAATTTATAATATTAAAACAACGTTTGTTGTCTAGATTCTTTTGTGATATTTTGTGCATTTTTAACCTGTTAAGGGTTACTGGCCCACCGCTGGGCCCATTTGCCACTGCATGTTTAAAACAATTCCTATATTTATTCTGATCTAATGTTGACAAACTATCTCAAGATTCATCCTGTGAAAACCGTTTTGAAATCGGACCTTGCGTTACCATGGAAACGGTGCTCTAAATTATTCTAGCGGGGTCATATTTCATAATTATTTAACTACTTCATAATGAAAACCTTTTCTAATCTTGACAAAACTCATATCGTCGGAAAGGTCTGAGTCTCACGGTTCTATATCTACAAACTGTTTTGTGATATTTGGAAAAAAATATATATAATTTTGACACAGGAAATTGCATTAAACAAATCTAAGGAATTTCTATGACACCCGGTGGCTATTTGTGGTACAACACCTAAACAAAATCTCATGGGAACTTCAATTTTTGTGATATCAACTTCAAATTTGGAACAAAAATTATTTAGACATATGGCTTTGATTTGATAGTCAATTTAGAGTACAAATTATTTTGTAACATATATATTTTATATTAAATATCTAGTACAGTATATTTGATTTACAGTAAATTTAAACTTCCATAACTTTTTTATACTTTAATTTTTTTTGAAGGGATTTCACTTGAGCAATACTCTGCTGACTGTCTTCTTTACAAAGATACCAAGTGTATGTCTATATTCCAAAGCATTCCTGAATTGTAACCATTTAAGTTTGGATAGTGAATTTTCATGTATATTTTCAAAAAGGGGGGTGACAGTTAACAGGTTAAGACCGCCCCAACATTCCCACACAACCATTCCCACTCTGATAGGCGGGCATGAAATACTTGCTTTTTAAACACAGTGACACTGTTTGTGCTACCACAGTGATATCACATGTCTTGAAGTAATAAGATCTTTGTTGTAATTGCTTCTTTGTTTCCCGTTTCGCAGCATTTGACTGGGTTGAACGTTACGCACCTGGATTCAAAAAGTCAATAGTGGGCAAAGACATCCTGACCCCTCCTGATCTTGAAAGGATCTTTGGTCTCACTGGAGGGGTATGACTTTTTTATTTTATTTCATTTAATAGACATTGACAATGGACTTTTTGTAAATGTATTGTTAGTAATTTTCACAGTTATACAGAATCTATCAGATAGTTTTGTCTCTAAATCGTAGTTAATTGTTGCACATTTGCTTGTCGTATCATTCCAAACATGTATGTATTTTTTTATGCAACAGAATATATTTCATGGCTCAATGTCCTTGGATCAGCTTTACCTGGCGAGACCTTTGCCCTCCGTCGCAGACTACCACTCACCCGTCAAAGGATTGTACTTATGTGGCAGTGGCAGCCATCCAGGTCTGTTCCTGAATAAATAAAAGCTAAAACAGTGCGTATTGGGTTTAGAAATGTCATCACATCAGTGTGATATCACATTTCATAAAACCAGGTCAGGTAAATGTTGAGCTTGACGTGCATGACCTGCCCTGTGTTCTCCAGCATTTATCTGAGCTCGTCTCATTCAGGTGGAGGTGTTATGGGCGCAGCCGGCTGGAATTCAGCTCTCAGTGTTCTGGCGGATTTCAAGCGACTGTAATCCCGGCCTTCGATGGGAGTATCACTTTCTAATGGGATATTTCAATGAAAAGAGAGATGAAGACAAATATGAAATGATGCTGACATTGTGTGTGATTATTATGTCTTGCGCAGCCTTTGAAACACTCCCAAAATGTATTCCATCTATTTTTTTGTGTGTGAAATTTGAGATAAAATCATGTAGTCAATTAATGAATATAGCTAAATCTGTAGCCTAAGGGTTTTAACCTGAGATGGAACATGTGAATGGGACCACATTGAATGCTCTGAAAACAAGCTGACATTGTTCTTATAATAACTTAAATGATATAATTTTGATAATAGATAATAAACTAATTTGGTGCTATGAAAATAAAGGGTCTTTGAAGCTTTATTGTTTTCCTCTTAATTCTTAATTTTTACAATTCTGCTCTGTGAAGCCAATGATGCAGAACTGCTGACTTCATCTCTAATACATTATACAATTATTTCTTTAATGCATATAGGCTCATTTTTTAATGTACATAAATCACAGCATGCAGGCAAGATTAAGTCTATGTTCGTTATAGCTTGCTAACAAAAGTACAGCTCTTACTATTTCTTCAGTATATACAGTGGTATGTAAACACAGTATGCAAATTTCATCCATGCTTAAAAAATCTGGATGACCTAGTGCTGTACATATTCCAAATGTGCATACTACACAACAATAGAGAACAAGAAGTCTTTTAAAGTGGGATGAAACGTTCAGCCATGATTTTTAACTTTAACAAAAAAACAAAGTTTTATTTTAAAATTGGTATCTGGATTAAAGTTGCAGCGGTCTCTACTTTCATCTATCTATCTATCTATCTATCTATCTATCTATCTATCTATCTATCTATCTATCTATCTATCTATCTATCTATCTATCTATCTATCTATCTATCTATCTATATATATATATATATTTTTTTTTATTATTTATTTATTTATATATATATATCTCAGGGCTTTATATATATATTATTAATATTAATAATTATTAATATTATATTAAGCATGTTCATGTGCTTGTTCTTCAGACAAGCAAATCATTCACTTGTCCGAGTAAAATATTTGCTTGTCTGGAAAAAAGTTTGATTTTTTCTTTAATTGTGTGTGTGTGTGAGTGTGTGTGTGTGTGTGTGTGTGTGTGTGTGTGTGTGTGTGTGTGTGTGTGTGTGTGTGTGTGTGTGTGTGTGTGTTGTAACTATAATTTATTCTGAAGCAATATTCTCACCAGTGTTCAATCAGCTTTGACATATTTAAATCTGCATATTTGCGAATTTTTATTTTTTATTTTTTTTATTGAATCATTTCAAATTTGTGATATTTTTACCTTTTATAAAGGTCATTTCCCCCCTAATCTTATTAAATATAGGCTATGCTTCAGGTTTAATGTTATATTGTTAAATCTGATCAATACATTAAATTAAATTAAGAGACTATAAGGGCTGTTAACAATAAAATTAAATAATTTACACTGAAAAATTACATTAAATAAATAATGTTTTGAGATTTGTAGTTTTGAATAGACACATAAGAAATGTTAGAAAGTATGTTTAAACATGAAACCAAACCTCAAGTAGGTGGCAGCAGGTGGCCGTCTTAATGAGTGAGCCTTTGAGTTGTTCATTCAAACGATTCATTCAAACACTGAATCGGTCAGTAACACACTTGTTGCTGTGAGACGCGATACGGATCTGTGTGTGAACAATTTTCGCTGCTGAAATCGAATAAAAGCACTCAATATTGCATCTAAAATGTAAATGACTTTAAGTGAATGTAAATGTAAGTGAATGTTAATTAATTTTATATTTAATTAATGTCATTAATTAATTAATTAATTAATGTCATTTTAGTGGTGATTGTTTTCAGGAAACAGCTTAAACGCTCTAGAGTTGTAATTTCTCCTCGAAAGGCTGCACGAGCGTCAACAGCGAGACCTTGTTATCGTCAGTTCATCATATATTATTATCCACCACTATCAATCGTCACTTACACTAAATTAATGCACAATCATTCTCGCATTTTGGTGATTTGCTAGTTATTTTTTAATCAGGCTCTTGTCCGTCGGGCAAGTAAAATTCTCTTTCACTTGTCCCTTAAAAAAATCCACTTGTCCCGGACAAGCGGACAAGCGTTAATGTCGAGCCCTGTATCATTATCTATCTATCTATCTATCTATCTATCTATCTATCTATCTATCTATCTATCTATCTATCTATCTATCTATCTATCTATCTATCTATCTATCTATCTATCTATCTATCTATCTATCTATCTATCTATCTATCTATCTGTCTGTCTGTCTGTCTGTCTGTCTGTCTGTCTGTCTGTCTGTCTGTCTGTCTGTCTGTCTGTCTGTCTGTCTGTCTGTCTGTCTGTCTGTCTGTCTGTCTGTCTGTCTATCTATCTATCTATCTATCTATCTATCTATCTATCTATCTAATATATAACGGCTTCTTGAACTAGAAAACATATATGCCTAGGGCTGGATTTTGTCCATTGGGAATTGATTGAATGGTTCTGGTTTGCTATTGGTCGATCTTATGTGAGTGACAGGTTGTCCCAACCACATCCCAGTAAACATGTCATCACAGAAGAGATGTTGCTACAGGAAGGGTAAATTATTTAAAGATTATGAGGGCACATACACTCACCAAAAGGATTCGGAACACCTGTTCAATTTCTCATTAATGAAATTATCTAATCAACCAATCACATGGCAGTTGCTTCAATGCATTTAGGGGTGTGGTCCTGGTCAAGAATATCTCCTGAACTCCAAACTGAATGTCAGAATGGGACAGAAAGGTGATTTAAGCAATTTTGAGCGTGGCAACGTTGTTGGTGCCAGACGGGCCAGACTGAGTATTTCACAATCTGCTCAGTTACTGGGATTTACATGCACAACCATTTCTAGGGTTTACAAAGAATGGTGTGAAAAGGTAAAAACATCCAGTATGTCCTGTGGGCCAAAATGCCTTGTTGATGCCAGAGGTCAGAGGAGAATGGGCCGACTGATTCAAGCTGATAGAAGAGCAATTTTGACTGAAAAAAAAAACACTTGGTATGCAGCAAAGCATTTGTGAAGCCAAAACACACACAACCTTGAGGCGGATGGGCTACAACAGCAGAAGACCCCACCGGGTACTACTCATCTCCACTACAAATTTGAAAAAGAGGCTACAATTTGCACAAACTCATCAACATTGGACAGTTGAAGACCGTTGAAGAAAAATGTTGCCTGGTCTGATGAGTCTCGATTTCTGTTGAGACACTCAGATGGTAGAGTCAGAATTTGGCGTAAACAGAATGAGAACATCGATCCATCATGCCTTGTTACCACTGTGCAGGCTGGTGGTGGTGGTGTAATGGTGTGGGGGATGTTTTCTTGGCACACTTTAGGCCCCATAGTGCCATTTGGGCATCGTTTAAATGCCACAGCCTACCTGAGCATTGTTTCTGAACATGTCCATCCCTTTATGACCACCATGTACCAATCCTCTGATGGCTACTTCCAGCTAGATAATGCACCATGTCACAAAGCTCAAATCAAAATTTGTATTGGTTTCTTGAACATGATAATAAGTTCACTGTATTAAAATGGCCCCCACAATCACCAGATCTCAACCCAATAGAGCATCTTTGGGATGTGGTGGATCGTGAGCTTCAGTTGAATCTCCATCAACTGCAAGATGCTATCCTATCAATATGGGCCAACATTTCTAAAGAATGCTTTCAGCACCTTGTTGAATCAATGCCACGTAGAATTAAGACAGTTCTGAAGGCGAAAGGGGGTCAAACACAGTATTAGTATGGTGTTCCTAATAACCCTTTAGGTGAGTGTATCATATAATATCTATATTATAGAGATATAGATCATCTATAATAAAAACAGCAATATTCCATAAAAATATTCCATTTTGATTTCATAATTTCCTCACAGTCATTACTTTAAGAAGCAGCTTATAATGAAAATATCTAGACAGAATTCTGAAACTGAGGAGCAGCTTTATGCCGTAGTATTAATACTATTTACAATTTATTGTATTTGTACTCATTCATTTATGCAACACTGCCACTTCAGACAACAGCTGCGTCCGAAAACCTAGGCAGCTGACTTGTTGCCTCGCTGCCATGGCTTGTAAGGCAGCGTTTTATGCATAAAGGCACCTCACGAAACTGATTTCGGGCCGACTTCTAAGGAAGAGTAACAGTTTAATAATCTACAGCAAAATAGAGTGAGCTTGGATGAGAACTAACATTTTTTTTAATTACTACATTAGTAATTTCTTGCTAAAAATGACATCAGCAGAAGTGCAAAATATTGGTAAAAAACATACTTTTACATACACACGGACCAGCAAACGTAACTTTCAGACGCCATCTTTCCCCCCAGCTCAACTTTCACTGAATGGAACGCACAGGATTGTGGGATATCCCCAGCCAACATTGATATGTGGGGCCCATATGGGTTAAACCTGGGCAGCATGGGTTCTATGTGGGCATGGGCTACAAATGGGCAATTTATGTGGGGCCCATGTGTTTTTCACAATGTGGGTCCCATATGGGTTTGAACATATGGGACCTTCATGGGTTCTATGTGGGCATGGGCGGCAAATGGGCAATTTATGTGGGTCCCATATGTGTTTCATAATGTGGGTCCCATATGGGTTTGAACATATGGGACCTTCATGGGTTCTATGTGGGCATGGGCGGCAAATGGGCAATTTATGTGGGTCCCATATGTGTTTCATAATGTGGGTCCCATATGGGTTTGAACATATGGGACCTTCATGGGTTCTATGTGGTCATGGGCGGCAAATGGGCAATTTATGTGGGTCCTATGTGTGTTTCATAATGTGGGACCCATATGGGTTTGAACATATGGGACCTTTATGGGTTCTATTTGGGCATGGGCTGCAGATGGGCAATTTATGTGGGTCCCATGTGTGTTCCATAATGTGGGACCCATATGGGTTTGAACATATGGGACCTTCATGGGTTCTATGTGGGCATTGGCTGCAGATGGGCAATTTATGTGGGTCCCATGTGTGTTCCATAATGTGGGACCCATATGGGTTTGAACATATGGGACCTTCATGGGTTCTATGTGGGCATTGGCTGCAGATGGGCAATTTATGTGGGTCCCATGTGTGTTTCATAATGTGGGACCCATATGGGTTTGAACATATGGGACCTTCATGGGTTCTATTTGGGCATGGGCTGCAGATGGGCAATTTATGTGGGTCCCATGTGTGTTCCATAATGTGGGACCCATATGGGTTTGAACATATGGGACCTTCATGGGTTCTATGTGGGCATGGGCGGCAAATGGGAAATGTATGTGGGGCCCATGTGTGTTTCATAATGTGGGACCCATATGGGTTTGAACATATGGGACCTTCATGGGTTCTATGTGGGCATGGGCGGCAAATGGGCAATTTATGTGGGGCCCATGTGTGTTTCATAATGTGGGTCCCATATGGGTTTGAACATATGGGACCTTCATGGGTTCTATGTGGGCATTGGCTGCAAATGGGCAATTTATGTGGGGCCCATGTGTGTTTCATAATGTGAATCCGTATGAGATTGTATGCAGCATGCAGGCCTTTTATCAATTATTTTAAATAAAAACAGTAATTGAATTCTAATACAAGCAACCCACCAACCTCCCTCCCCAAATAGTTTTTTTGTTTTATTTTTTTATTTATTTTCCATTTTCTTTGTTTTTTTTCCATATATTATTACAATGTCAAAATCTAGTGCTAAATCAGGATTTGTATAAAAGTGTTCAAAATTTGTATTGGAATGTTTTTGTTTCTGTGCCAATTAAAAAAAATAAAGAGAATGTATAAAATAAAATAAAAAGTTTTTTTAAACATTTAAAATATTTTAAATTAACATTTGTGAATTATCAATATTAAAATGTTACCCTGCCTATGCAAAAATGCATTTTTCTTTTGCTTTACCAGGGACAACGCCCTTTTTTCAAACTCTATCGGTCTCACGGCCATGGGACCTATACTGTACACTCTCGTTCTGACAACTCCGCTTGACAAAGTAGTCCTGTATCACAATTTTAGTTAGATTTTTTTCCCACATAATATTATATCGTATAATATCATATGTCATTGATCTCGGCTGAAAGTATGCGTACATTTTAATTTATAACTGTAACGATTTTAAATATTCGAACAAAAAGAATTCCCGCGCTGGCGCGTGGATACAATCTCTTCTAAGCGCAGTGGTGCGGCAGCCTGGAGGAGTTTCAGTCTTCAGCAGCAGAAGTCGAGACAGATCGGAAAAGCAGGTAATATGCCTTTATTTTTTTGAAATTGTTGAATTATCCACGGTTTCAAGTATTGAGAACACTGTTTTGAACGTTTAAATTACCTTTACAATGATATAGCCTTTAATATTATGATGTTATATTGTTTTTTGGCCGCGTAAGTAATCGCTAAAAATGTATAACTGTTAAAGGCTTAAACGTTTGTTGACGGTAAGGTGTAGTTTTGTTCTTGCCAGCCTTTAAAGTAAGATATTATTGTTCATTTATGCTCCACGTAACGTTACACATTTTGTGACCAACGTTAGCCGCTATTTTTACCTGAGTGGAAACTGGATTTCCTCACAATTTTAGTAATAACCGCGTTTGAATGGTAAAATACTTAGTTTATAAAGGGATAATCCACTGTTTTTTCATACTAAACTGTTATTCCCTTAACTAAGACAGTTAATACAGTGCATGCACTTAATCGCTCAAAAACTCTCTCTCTCACACACACACGTTTGTTTTTGTGAAAAGTGGGGACATGGCCAATGTCCTCATATTTCACCCTCTCCTGTGTGAAATACCCATGTCATTATACACATTTGTGTCCTCATATTTCACAAAAACAAACACACTCACACACACTGACACACACTCACTCTCACTCACACACACACACACACACACACACACACACACACACACAAACTCACTTAAAAACACACACACTCACAAACTCACTCTCACACACACACACACACACACACTCTCACTCAGACTCACACACACTAGAGGATGACACGGGAGTGGATTTTCACTCCTGTCCCATCCCACTCCCAGACCAAAGTTTAAAAAAAAATCCTATCCTGCTCCTGGTAAATTGACTCCCGCTCCAGTAACGCTCCCATATATTTTTTTCTTCAATTAGTGTTTAGTTAATACATAGAATTTGCAAATACATAGCAAATAAAAGAGTACATCGTTCACAACATGTCTACAATATGTAAATGAAAGGTTAAGATTTTTCTCTTTTTTATATATTTGGGTTTTATGTTTATATAAAAAAAAAAATGTTTAGAAGTCCACGACCCCATCTTAAACAGGGGTGTCAATAATTTTAGAGGGCACTGTATGTACACCTCACAAGGACACAGTACAAGGTAAAAGTATGTAACTGGACATTTCAGATGATTATATGTGTAAGCTTTTGTTTTATAGGTGGTCTGAAGAAGAATGCGATGACCAAGACTGCGAACGAGAAAGACATAGAAAAGGCACTCTCAAAATGGTCCACGGGGGCTAGAGGCAGGGGCGGAACGAGAGCAAGCAGGTCACAGCAGTCTTCAGGACTGTGATCAGTTTTGTGTCCATCCATTAAAATTCTTGAGACCAAACATTGTAATACTGTATTGTAAGTTAAACTGTTTTGTCGTTGAGGGATAGTTCACCCAAAAATGAAAATTTGACATTTATCTGCTTACCCAAGGTGTAGGTGTGTTTGCTTCTTCAGTAGAACACAAATTAAGATTTTTAACTCCAACTGTTGGTGTGTGTCAGTCATATAAATATGTCAACAGGGTCTAATTCTATTAAATAAATAAAAAACATGCACAGACAACTTTAAATTAAAACTCATTGATGTCTTAAGACACGAATCGATCGGTTTGTGCGATAAACCGAACAGTATTTATTTATATAATTTTTTACCTAAAATACAACACCATGCCCAACAGCCCTGAAATTAAGGTCAATGTATATAATCTAGTCTAGAGACATCACTTCCTGTGTGTGAGGTCTCTACATGATCTGGCGTAGTTTACACAAACACCAGAAGTGAGTGACATATAAGGGCTGTTGGGCATGGTGTTGTATTTGAGGTTAAAAAACGATATAAATACTGTTAGGTTTATCGCACAAACCGATCGTTTTGTGTCTTAAGACATCAATGTGGTTTAATTTGAAGTTGTCTGCATGTTTTTTATTTATTTAAAGGGTTAGTTCACTCAAAAATGAAATGTCTGTCATTAACTCCTCACCCTAATGTCGTTCCACACCCGTAAGACCTCCGCTCATCTTCACACACAGTTTAAGATATTTTATATTTAGTCCGAGAGCGTATGCAAGTGTATGCACACTATACTGTCCATTTCCAGAACGGGAATAAAAACATCATCACAGTAGTCCATATGAGACATCAGTGGGTTAATTAGAGTCTCCTGAAGCAACGGAAATATATTTGGGTCCAAAAATAACAAAAACTATGACTTTATTCAGCATTGGCTTCTCTTCCGCGTTTGTTTTTAAAGCTCAAATGAAGATTCAAAAGGTCATGAATCAGCGGATTGACTCATGATTTGGATCGCGTGTCAAACTGCTGAAATCACGTGACATTGGCGATCCGAATCATGAGTCAATCCGCTGATTCATGACCTTTTGAATCTTTATTTGAGCTTTAAAACAAACGCGGAAGAGAAGACAATGCTGAATAAAGTCATAGTTTTTGTTATTTTTGGACCCAAATATATTTCCGATGCTTCAAGAGATTCTGATTAACCCACTGATGTCTCATATGGACTACTGTGATGATGTTTTTATTCCCTTTCTGGACATGGACAGTATAGTGTGCATACACTTGCATACGCTCTCGGACTAAATATAAAATATCTTAAACTGTGTGTGAAGATGAACGGAGGTCTTACGGGTGTGGAACGACATTAGGGTGAGTCATTAATGGACAACTCCTGTGAGAAATGCCCCTAGGTGTAATTACAGAGGGTTACCGAGTAGATCGTTCTCTGGGATGCGTTTCAGCATTCAGAACTTTGTAAGAGTACAAACAGATTAAAGCCGCACTTGGTAACTTTTGCTCTCGGGGTCCCCCTACAGTTGGGAAAAAATAATGTCCTCAACGACTGTCGTAAGAGCGGTCATCCTACAACAGGGGATGCCATCGCGCGTGCATTTGTTGACATGACAACCCTGATAGCCCTGAACTAGTGATGCACGGGTCGTCTCATAACCTGTGGACCCCGGGTGCGGGGCGGGTTGTAAAAATATATACAGTGGTGCGGGGCGGGCCAAATAATTTCATAAAAAACATTGTGAAATGTAATAACATAGATATTTTTATTTTTTTATTTTCTCTGTTGTGTTCAGGGTTTTCTTCCAGAAACAACGGACCATATGAGATTCCAAGTAACAGTTCATCACTTAGCAGAGCGCTCGTGGCTCGACTGGTCGAGATTGTTTTCCAAGATGGTGCCTGTCCGTGAACGCGTAATGCATTGTGTTTATAAAGTATCTTCTTATTAAATTGTTTGTACTCTTACAAAGTTCTCAATGCTTCGGTTTGCATGTAGGGACCCTCATTATGCTACTGTGTTAGTGTGAGGCTATTTTTAGCCTTGTTAGTGGTATTAACTAGCGGTTTAATTTCACTACTCTGTGCCCCATAGACTAGTGTTATAAGCTAATCTGTTTTTAGAGATAAACTCTTTACATTCGATTTCCATGAAAACGCATCCCAGAGAACGATCTACTCTGTAACCATCTGTTAATTACCCCTAGGTTCATTTCTCACCGGAGTTGTCCTTTAACAGGGTATCCGCGGGGTCTTGAAAAGTCTTAAAAGGTGATAAATCAATTTTGGGAAAATTAAGACCCTTATAAAGTATTAAAAAGTCTTATCACAGCTTTATAAAGTCTTAAATTTTGAAAGTATTTTGTTCAAGCTTTGTCAAAAGAGTTTGACTCCAAAAAGTATTTATGAATATATTTATTTTCATCCTCATAAGTATTGAAAAACAACGGGGCTCTCAATCTGAAATCGTTTCGGAGTGCGCGCGCCAGGGACGGACATTAGCACCGCCACCTGCCAAATGCGGCTGATTTTGAGTTGTGGCGGGTAAACTCGCTTCACCTACCGAGCTGTTTCACCTCTTTGTAAACTTTGTTCAATGCATGCGAGTGCTGCCGTATGTGCGCATATGACCAGTTGTTTTCTCCGTCATCACTCGCGTGAAGACGCGCTGTGAGACTCGCGCGCTCTGTGAGAAGATCTGACGCTGTGCATCATCCGAGAGCGCGCGCGAGTCTCACAGCGCGCAAATATTAAGTTCTCTTTCAAGTCTTGCGCTTAAACGGACAAATTCACACAAGAAGAATGTCAACATGTCCATCTTGATGAGTATCCTAGCAGACATCGTCTGAATATGCCTGTGAACTGTATAGTGTGCACAGTCGAGAAAGACGAGCATATCCCTGCATCAGGTCTTAAAGGCACAGTAGCCTTTACTGCTGCCTGAGTGATGTCCTTATATTTAGTTTGACATTAAACAATGCTCTTGAGTGAATAGCTTTTGTAAGTTTAATAAGGATTAATCTTTCATTTAAACAGTTAAATATGCAGTTATTTTACATTTGATTACTTTATTCAATTCTTTCTGCAGGCCAGTAGGCATGAACATTATTTTTTAATTTACACATGAGTGAGGTCGAGTTAAACATTTTAGTTTGAATTTATTTAAATTTTTTTCAGTTTTCGGCTTTGGTTTCTTCTTTTTTGGTTTCAGCCAAGAATTTTGATTACGGTGCATCCCTACTGACAATGTTCTGCTCAGTGTGTCGTCAACACGCTTCAAAGATGCCAGAATGAATAGTTTAATTGTTGGGACTAAAAACCATAAAACTGGAAGCCATAAAAGACCACAAATCATTGTGAAAATGTCAGTATTTCATTGAGACTTGAGATTAAATAAACTGCTTAAGTATTGTAGAGCTTGTAGTATTAATTTTCACATGCAATTACACATTGTCAGTTAAAAACAAAAAAGTGGCTGGTAAAAACATTGAGTGGTAGACTTTGAAAAAAGTTAATTTCCATCCCTGGCGAGCACTGTCTACGGGTGACGTCATGTATTTTGCGAAATGCGCAGTTAGGGGATGTGTCGTCCTCCTTACGTTGCGAAACAGATATGCAATATAAACGATACAAAACTGGCCTACGATAGAGATTTTAAGTCGACATTCGACTACAACTGTTTATTAAAGGTTTGTTGCCGATTAGAACTTGGTGCGATGAGGTCTTAAAATATTTTGAGAAAGTCTTAAAAAGGTCTTGAAATTAACTTCAGGATTCCTGCATATACCCTGTGTAATGACATCAATTTCATTTTTGCGTGAACTAACCCTTTAATAGAATTAGACCCTGTTGACATATTTATATGACTGACACACACCAACAGTTGGAGTTAAAAATCTTCATTTGTGTTCTACTGAAGAAGCAAACACACCTACACCTTGGATGGCCTGGGGGTAAGCAGATAAATGTCAAATTTTCATTTTTGGGTGAACTATTCCTTTAAGTGTTTCTTTTTTTAAAAGATTGTTCACCCAAAGTATTAAAATCTTTTCTCTCTCTTCTGTTGATTTAAACCAGTGGTGTCAAACTCAACTTGATATTTATCTGTTCCATAACTTTGGTTATGTAAAACGAGCTGTTGTGAGAGAATCACCCTGTTTTAAAATAAACTGGTAATGTTGGTGTTTGACACTTTACAAAAACTTTTATTGAAAAGTATATGAATTATAATGAAATAAAATGAATATGAATTAAAATAAAGAACTTGATATACTGAACTTTTACATGTATTTCTTTTTTTTATTAATTTTTGTAGATGAGTGACCAGTTTAATAGTCAAGCAGATGAATATTGTGCGCCAATGTATGATTATGAATGTTGCCTATTTAGGCCCCACTTAGATTCTATGTGACATTTATATGGGTTAATTTGTCCGCGGGTTCTATGTGGACCCTGTATGAATTAGCCCATATAAATGTCATAAGTGAGACCAATATGGGTCTTATATGTGTTGCTCATTTGGGCCCCACATTAGCCCCAGTCAGGCCCCATATGGGATTCATATGGGATAATTTAGATGGGGCCCACATGGAACCCATGGACAAACCCATGTATGCCCCATGTTTACTGCCCATATGGGGCCCACATTAGCCCCAGTCAGGCCCCACATGGGATAATTTAGATGGGGCCCACATGGAACCCATGTTTACTGCCCATATGGGGCCCACATTAGCCCCAGTCAGGACCCATATGGGATTCATATGGGATAATTTAGATGGGGCCCACATGGAACCCATGGACAAACCCATGTATGCCCCATGTTTACTGCCCATATGGGGCCCACATTAGCCCCAGTCAGGCCCCACATGGGATAATTTAGATGGGGCCCACATGGAACCCATGTTTACTGCCCATATGGGGCCCACATTAGCCCCAGCCAGGACCCATATGGGATAATTTAGATGGGGCCCACATGGAACCCATGGACAAACCCATGTATGCCCCATGTTTACTGCCCATATGGGGCCCACATTAGCCCCAGTCAGGCCCCACATGGGATAATTTAGATGGGGCCCACATGGAACCCATGTTTACTGCCCATATGGGGCCCACATTAGCCCCAGTCAGGACCCATATGGGATTCATATGGGATAATATAGATGGGGCCCACATGGAACCCATGGACAAACCCATGTAGGCCCCATGTTTACTGCCCATATGGGGCCCACATGGGCCCCATGATAGAATGTTGGCTGGGTCAAAGGCAGCGAAGGATACATGTATGCTGTCTTCAAAAATCCATCAGATGAAAGTCTCTCAGGAGACAGGAAGTGAAGCAAACATTAGATTTGGACGTGGCTTGATGCCTTCCTGTCTTGAAATGTGTTCTCCGAAGGCAGCATTTTCCAAGTTTCAGATGCAGCCAACACGACTTTTACCTCAGTATTCATATGAGGACTACTGTTCCTAATACTTAATTTTTAAAGTATTCTTTATCATATTTGTTACTGCCATTATTTATTGTTCTGCCTACTTATTTTTCTGTCAACAAAATAGCATGTCACTCGATCCCAGTGCTCAGATATGCTATTTGTGGTCATGTGTGCTAAATTTGTGTATGGTCCGGTTAATCTTACTGTGTCTGAGCCTCGACACAAGCATTTGAATGCCCAGTTTCCCCTAGTGTAACTGCAAATGACAAATAAATGCCCATTGACTTGTCCATGAGAAGTGTGGCTTCAGGACACTATGGCCCCTGCGGCCCTTTAAGACGCTCGTACTGGGAGGCGCTTGAGCAGCAGTTCAACAGACCCGCCTGACGTTCCGCTCGACGCCCAGGAAGAGAAACAGCCACACATATCGCCACAAGTTGAAATATGTCGATTCATTTATTGTTTTAGCATGTATTCTGTCGTGTACATGTTCCTTTGGTGGCGTTGAGGTAATAATGCTGGATGGTTGGACTAATGAAGTTCAGTTTGGATTTCTGCCGGTTACTGGGGCTCAGCGGTGAGTTTCACGTCTGCATGGAAACTTTGTTTCTGTCTGTCCCGAGTTATAAAGTTAGTTTCAGAACGTTTAACAAAGGGCACAATTCGCTTATCTCGCCGTAAGGCGTTATAGTGTTAGTGATTTATTTTCGACTTTTGCGAGTCAGTTTTGTATGTATTAAAAAAATTATGATGCCAATTATGCAAATGTAGTTTAATATAAAAGTAACTGCGGTTGTCACCCGGATAGCTTTTTATTTGTGGATTGTAATTCTATTTACACATCAATCAAATCCATATTTAATGTTTTACAAGATTAACTCAATTTAAACTGTTAATCTCTCGCATATTCTGTATTTTATTTACAGTTGACAATGGATAAAAAAAGAACTGTATATGATTATCACAGGCTGTTTCAAATACTACAAAAATGACATGCAACAGGCCTGTGAATCACAGACACGCTAAATGTGATTTTTAACAGCTGATAATTTCCTGTTTGAGTGTCAAGAATAAACACAGACACTTAATCAGATTCCGATTCTAATTTAGTTATAATGCATGGTTTTAGGATGATTGTTTTAAAATCACGGTACAGGAGTTAAAGCTTGCATCCAGACTAATGGCAAACATTGCCTTTTCATACAGTCATAAACAAAAGTTCTTAAATGTTGTTTAGGATAATCAACAAAGCCTCTTATCAAAAACCATTTGGGGTATGACCCATATGATTCTTTGGAGATTTTTTTTTTAAAGTTCTGGATCTTTGTTGGGAAGTCCTAGCTGGTAGCTGTGTTTGGAACATGATCACTGGTTCCGGAATGTGGTAGCTTGTAGGCCCATAGATGTGTACATATATATATAGATGACTCATTACATTAGCGACTGTTTCTATGGGCTGTTATGCATAAACTGTTCTCTATATTGGAACGGTCAAAGCTAATTAGTAAACATTTGAGAGCTGATCACAACCATAGTTAGACATGTATAAATATCTGCATTTGCATTAGATGATTTAGCTAAACTAACACAAAACCAGACTTTTGCTAACACAACATTAAAAAGTTACCATCATAAATTAAAAAAAAAAAAAAAACTGTAATATTGAGTTAATACATATAAAAACAAAAAAAACAACACATTTTTTATCTGCAGAAGGTTATACCATTTGAAATCTCATTGGTTTTTACAACCAGTGGCTGCACAATATTTTGTGGAATCTAGGAAAACTTTTTTTTAATGATTTTTATTATGAGTTATGACAGCATCTGAAATGTTGACCGTTCAAAGATGGCAGACATGTGGCGGCATCGATGTATAAAAATTGGTGGACCAGCCAATGATCCGATAGAAACCTTTTAAAGGAATACTCAACCGTTTTTTCATATTAGACTATGTATGTTATTCCCTTAACTAAGACGAGTTGATGCATACCTCTCTCGTCTCAGTGCGTGCACTTATTCGCTCTGACGCACGCTGACATTTTGATAGCGCTTAGCTTGAACACCTCCACTTTTTCCCTATTTAAATACAGTTACAGGAATAGCTGAGCGACCAAGTATGGTTACACAAAATAAAACGTGGCGCTTTTCTAAGCGGTTAAAAAGAATAACTATAATGGGGGAATAGCACTTTGGCTCGGTGCAGTAAAAAGTCACGCCTGAAAAATCCTCTCTCCCTATTGACGGAAATGAGAGGGTGAGGGGGAGATTTGAGGGAGGATTTTTTAGGCGGGACTTTTTACTGTGCAGAGCCGAAGTACTCTCAAAAGTGCTATTACGCCATACATTATACTTATCCATCTTAACCCACTTAGAAAAGTGCCACGTTTTATTTTGTGTCACCATACTTAGTCGTTCAACTATTAGTGTTACTGTATTTAAATAGGGAAAACGTGGAAGTGTTTCGTCGCTTCTTACTTGATCTCTGTTTGGTACCATAGTGAATGAAATGGGATAAGCTAAATGCTATCAAAATTTCACCGCGCGTCAGAGCGATAAGGGCATGCACTGAGACGAGATGTGGTATGTATCAACTCGTCTTAGTTAAGGAAATAACAAATTTGAATATGAAAAAAGAAACGGTGGAGTGTCCCTTTAACGTTCAAAAACACTGCTACCAGTTATTTCTTTTATGTGCATTAAAGGAATAGTTAACCCAAAATGTTTGCGTGTGTTGTTCCAAACCCATAAGACTTCGCTCATCTTTGGAACATATATAAAGATCTTTTTGATCAAATCTGAGAACTTTCAGTGTTCAAAGGTACGTAACTACCACTTTGATGCTTCAAAATAAGATTCACTGTTGTTTTACGCAGCACGTTTGAGCTTTAGCAAGAACCAACGTATTATGCAGCACGTTTGTAGCCTGACAAGCCAGACCCACATCAAGATGTTTGGTCTGGAAACTCACCATTGACAGCTCAATCCGAGGGGCGGGATAAACGGTTGTTTTTCAAACTCCCTCTGCACGCGATAGGATAGCGCTACCACCAACCAGAGCAACGAAGGTGAAACAGAGCTTGTTGATAGATTAAACATTCGCTGTATCCGGTCAGCAAAACTCCAAACACATCTTCCCTTTTTAAGTATGACTTCAGTGCCGTTCTTTGTTCTTTTCTCAGAGAAAAGCTTAACTCCAAGTCTTCCAGAGTCACGGTCAAAGCTGATTCGAAAGACCGCCGTTCGCCAGCTTCTGTGTTTACTAGAAGCACACAAACGCAACTCGGCCATCGTCATTATGGCCCGCCCACCGACTCTATACACGATGTGATTGGCCCAGCAAGAGTTAGGCGAATACAGCTCAGAAGGGTACTGAGAGTTGCTAGACGACACTCGCGGGCAGATTAAATTTGCTGCCGCTAGGGTGTGTCTAGATTTCTAGGCTAGCACGTTTGAGCTTCAGCAAGAAAACAATGAGGTTAATTTTTGTGTTACGCAGCACATTTAAGCTTCAGCGTGAACCAATTAGGTAAATTCTTGCAACTCAGTACGTTTGAGCTTCTCCAAGAACCAATGAGGTTCATTCATGTGTTACGCAGCACATTTGAGCTTCCGCAAGAACCAATGAGGTTCATTCATGTGTTACGCAGCACATTTGAGCTTCCGCAAGAACCAATGAGGTTCATTCTCGTGTGTTACACCGCATATTTGAGCTTCAGCAAGAACCAATGAGGTTCATTCTCGTGTGTTACACCGCATATTTGAGCTTCAGCAAGAACCAATGAGGTTCATTCTCGTGTGTTACACCGCATATTTGAGCTTCAGCAAGAACCAATGAGGTTCATTCTCGTATGCAGCAGCATGTTTGATTTTCTGCAAGAGGTTTGTTCTCGCACGTCAAGCAGGTTCGGTTGTACTTCTTTTTTTTTTTGCTGATCAATGTTTAAATGTTAGAAAATGCCTAAATTCAATCTGTTCATCATATAAAGCGATCAAGTCTCCAGAATATTTGCACTACACCGCTCAATTCATGTAGATTAGTTTTACAATCTCATTTTTTAAACTTTTTCAAGCATCAAAGCTCCGTTGCACAGCTGCCAATAGAGTGACAGAAAACTCTCAGAATTCAATAAAACTATCTTCACTTGTGTCAATTTAAACTGTATTCTTCAAACCAGAGTTTTGGTGTCTGGGCTCTTTAAACCACAAATACATGGATGGTTTTATAAAAAAGCTAGAAAATGAAAATTCGTTGGGGAACTTGAAAAGTTTCCCTAATGACATCAGGCTGTAAAGGCCCTTTAGCTTTTATTTGGAACCATTTATTTTTGCGTTACATGCAGTACTGCTAATATGCAGTGTCTAATATTGTCTAATTTTTGACTGTACTCAAAGTTGGTGGTAGAAATGTAAATGCCCTTAAGAGCATGATCCATCATTAAATGATGAAGTGACCGTAGATTTTTCCCATCAGGGCCGTTGTTGTAAGTTTCTATTTGCCTGTCTGTTGCATTCACACACTGTAAAATGATCAGGAATGTAGAAGTTTGACTTGGTTCTCTTTCAAACACCTTAAATAAACATCTTTGTTTAACAATGAAGCATGTCCTTTTCTGTTGCGAGTATTTACTTATGTAGTATGAATCAAGATTGCCCATGGCTGTTTTAATCAAATGACTGACTGGCAGCAGTGAATACAGTATCAGCTGGGATCTTTTGCATGCAACAGTTTGCATGATCCAAGGAAGACGTGACTACCTGGGGGCCATCTGCGGTTTCTGTATCTTACCAAGGTAAATCAGTTTTTTGGACTGCCATTGTCACAAGGCCATGGGGCAGTGTGAGATGAGTCACTTTAAAGGGAAGTTTGCTGGTCGATGCATCACTTCCCTGTAACCACAGAACTAATCTCAGATCACGGCCTGCTTCTAAGGCGACGCAATGCAGCGTACATTTGCCCTTGTCTGAGATTTGTGGTGCTACTTTGGCTGTGATTGATAACTGAAGGCAAACTATGTGCATCTCTTTGCTGTGTGTGGGATATAATGGCTAATTAGAGTGGTTGAAGACATGGAAAACATTTTTTTTTTTTAAATTAGATCCTCTAATGTATCTTTACTTCTCTGTACCAAATGAATCAGTTTACAAGCTCATGGAGTTCTGTCTCTTTCTGAAACAGGAATGTTATTGTTTGACTAAGTAAAGCAAAAAAAGAAAAAAAGTGGCATTTATGTCAAACAAAAATGTAGGTTTCAGACATTGTACAGATGTGTGCATGTGTATCCATCAAAGCCCTGGGCTGAATCAAGGATAAAACTATCACTGAGCTGTCAGGAATCCAATAAAAGAAAACAAAACATGAAAAATATGTCTGAAAACCATATGCTTAGATTAGCTAATGGCAAAATAAAAAAAAATCTGTCATTGGATGGTGTTCAGAGAAAGTATTGCTCTACTAGGCCGCCGTGTAAATGGCTTTCTTGAGGAATGTTTAGAGCTGTGTAGTTTGTGAGGCCATGCAGCTTGGAGAAATGTCTGCTAGGTCTAATTTTACCATTGGAGCAAGGGAACTTAAGGATAGCTGACAACTGAATTGCTGTCCAGGAGGGCTTTAGGTCCCGTGTTTGCTGAGTGAGTGTGTGTTTCTTTTTGCTGATAACTCATTTTACCCTGGTTTGGTTGGATTTTCTGTGGCAGACATGATGTGAAATTCAAATCTTTGCATAGCTGGACTCTGCAAATACTAATTTAACAAACATCAGCAGCCAAGGTTAAAAATATGACATACTGGCCTTGAGTTTATGTATTGTATTGAGAAGTAAAAAAACAAGACTTGATAGATTGTGAAGGTTTTCTTGAGTTTGTAGTATTTAAAAAAAAATGTCATACTCAAAATAATAAAATACCATACATTTGTGACTGTCACATAAACAGTTGTAGTGAATAAAGAACTAGGAAATGGTAAGTGTTGGGGTTTGACAACATGATAAAAAACAAGTGGCTTGTGTTGATTCTCATTTCTGCATTATTGAACATTTTAACTGTGAAAAAGTGTGCTGTTGGCTAATGCTATAGTGATTATATTTGCTTGAGTTGGACTTTGGATTTATGGATTGATTTCTCTGCATCTTTCCTTAGGCTCCAGTGATGAGAGGCCAGAGGAGATGGACACAGGTGCCCTCCCCGGGCAGAATGACCGCACACTCTCACAGGTACACTTTGTTCTTTTTTTCATGAATTGAAAAGATAGTTAAAGGAGAACTCCGATTTTTTTTAAGTTAATCATTTTAATCTCAACCTTTGTGAGTACTGTCTATAGAAGAAAAAACAACATAGAGCTATTAGAGTTAATGCCAAGAGCTCCCACTCAGCTAAAACTGCTGTTATGGGGGCATATACATAAAAAGTGTATTTGTGCCTTTTAACAGACACAAAATGCAATCAAAATGTCTGTCCAACATGATCAGGGCACTTGCATGACAACAATATGTGTTTAGCCATTGTTTAAATTTACCTAAATTGTGTTTTAGACGGCTAGCTGTAGTCTCGTGCTGAGGTCCCATGGAAACTCAGTTGTAGCCGGAAAAAGGTAAATAGTCCAGGTTGGAGGAGCGTTTTGTGTGTGAAGAGTGATGATCGGCTCACAAGTGAAGAAAAAAATGCACATAGAGAAGCTATGTTGGCCGACACAGGAAAAATGTTGGGACGCCTGCCTGTACATGCACCTAAACTTTAATGACATCCCATTCCTAATCTGTAGGGTTAAATATGGAGTTGTCCCGCTCTTTGCAGCTATAACAGCTTAAACTCTCCTGGGAAGGCTTTCCACAAGGTTTAGGATAGTGTTTATGGAAGTTTTTGACTATTCTTCTAGAAGTGCATTTGTGAGGTCACTGATGTGGGACGAGAAGGCCTGGCTCGCAGTCTCTACTCCAATTCATCCCACTGGTGTACTGTCAGGTTGAGGTCAGGACTCAGGCCAGTCAATACTGCCAAGTTTCTCCACAATAAACTCGCTCATCCACGTCTTTATGGACCTTGCTTTGTGCACTGGTGCGCAGTCCAGCAAGGGGTCATCCCCAAACTGTTTCGACAAAGTTGGATCATGAAATTGTCCAAAATGTCTTGATATGCTATGAAAATGTGATGTTTATCTGCTTACTCCCAGGGAAACCAAGATGTAGGTGTCTTTGTTTCTTTAGTAGAACACAAATTAAGTTTTGAACTTCAACCGTTGCTCGTACAATGCATGTCAATAGGGTGTATTTCTATGAGAGCCACTATTACCCCTTTTCCACCAAGGCAGTGCTGGTGCTGGTTCAGAGCCAGAGCCTAGTTGCAAACTGGTTATTTATCTTTCCACACCCAAAGCACCAGCCCCAAAACAGGAAAAGTGGTTCTTAATTAGCACCAAAACATTGCTGGTCTAGAAGTAAGAACTGCTTGCTTCAGGGGCTGGGGGCGGGGTTACTGTGACCAACAAGATGAATACAAACTTGAGATCCGGCATTTTTAAATAGCAGCTAATAGCTCCTCGATTGTAACCTCCGTCTATACAAATTACGGTGAGCTGCACGAATGTGTTTGATTTGCTGTGTTTTCATGGCAATGTAGGATCATAAAGCCATGTGCATCAATAGTAATGCAACATTTACCATTGTTGATGGAAGGCTTGTTCGAGATGCATCGGCGACGCGCAGACCGATCGCCGTATGACATCAAAGTACAGTGAGATCATACGGCTCCTTATGCTTTTGATTCGCTCATGCGGTATGTTGATATCATCGGTGTAGCAAGTTCGATATAGTGAGGAAGGAAGAGGACACGGGGGTCGGCAGGACTGTTGATGCTCTTTATTTTCTCAATAACTCAAATCACAACGTGCACGCTTCAGCGTGTGTCTGTCTCTGTATATGCTCAGTTTCGCATCCGGGTCACGCACTTCCGGGTTCCGGATATCTCCGTGGGTCGCATCAACAGTCCGACTCTCTCTCTCCCTGGTCTCCGGTTCCGCTGGTGTTTTATCCCGTCTCCGCGCTCATTACTAGAACAAGAGACAGGTGTTATTAATCTGCGTCCAACCCACTCACTTACCGCTCGTCCCGCGGCCCTCTCTCCCGCTGCAGACCTCGCTGAACCACGCCCCCCTTGCCACAATCGGTATGTTGATATCTTCGGTTTAGATCATCTGTATTTTTATTTCATCGGTTGATATCCTCGTTCTGCGCAGCGTCGATGCCTATCGAACAAGCATGGTGTGTTTGTATTTCCCAACGTTACTGAGAAATGACATATACAGTAACATAACTGGCTCTGTGGTGGCCCTCTAGCCCGTGGAAAGACAAACCGGTTTTTAGAAATCTCATCAGTCAAACCAACTCAGAACTGGCACTAGCACTGGCTCTGAACTAACACCTGGTTCATTCTGGTGGAAAAGGGGTAAACGGGGCCCAACCTCTAAAAAAACAACCCCCACACCATAACCCCCCTCCACCAAACTTTACACTCGGCACAATGCATTCAGGCAAGTACCGTTCTCCTGGCAAACGCCAAAACCAGACTCGTCCATTGGATTTCCAGACGGAGAAGCATGATTGGTCACTTCAGAGAACGCGTCTCTCCACTGTCTGAGTCCAGTGGCGGCATGCTTTACAGTCACCACTAAATCTGACGCTTTGCATGGCACTTAGTGATGTAAAGCTTGAAATCAGCTGCTCGGCCATGGAAACCCATTCCAGGAAGCTCTCTACACACTGTTCTTGAGCTAATCTGGAGGTCTGTAGCTATTGACTTTAAGTTGGCGCTTTTGTGCACTGCGCCTCAGCATGAGCTGACCCCACTCTGTGATTTTTACATGGCCTACCACTTTGTGGCTGAGATGATGTTGTTCCCAATTGCTTCCACTTTGTTATAATACCATTAACAGTTGACTGTGGAATATTAAATAAGGCACCACACTTGATTTCACTGAGTTCCTGAGAGCGACCAAATCTTTCACAAATGTTTGTAGAAGCAGTCTGCATGCCTAGGTGCTTGGGCTTTTTTTGGCCATGGAAGTGATTGGAACACGTAAATTAAATGATTTGGAGGGGTGTCCCACATTTGCCAATATAGTGTAGCACATACTGAACTGTACCAAACGTGTTAAAAAAACATACCACTACAAACTGTTACAAATTCTGTTCTTTCTTGTCAAAGAATCCTGATTTTTTTCATGGTTTCTGCAAAACCAATTAGCAGCATAACTGTTGATAACAATAATTTAATTAATATATTTTAAGCATCAAATCAGCATATTATAATTAATTCTGAAGGATTATGTGACACCAAAGATGGTAATGATGCTGAACATTCAGCTTTTACATCACATGCATAAATTACATTTTAAAATCTATTAAACTACAAAAGGTATTTAAAATTATAATATTTCCACACAAAAAATTTGTATATCAAATAAATGCAGCCTTTATTCACATTAGAGAATTCTTTCAAAAGACAAAGAAGTGAATGAACTTTTATCTTCTAGTCATGGCTCAATGTTCCCTTTGGGTCAAGGTCAGGTCAGTGTGCTCCAAACCGAGTTACTCCCCTCATATTTGTTCAAGTTGATTTTGAGGTTCTTTTGTTCCAAGAAAACTTATTTTAATGAATGTTTCACATTCATTGCTGAAATGTTCAAATTGTGTCTTATATACCTTTCATAGTGTGCTTTCTTCCACAGACTATATAATGTTAGACATTTTAAGAATTGTCTGCTCACCCAAAACCGTTACCATGCAGTCATCTTTAAGAATTTAAGCTTTTGAGTTACATTTTATTTTGGTTAACCAGTCATAGGGAGAACAACAATGGCTTCATACATGTGTGCATTGTCAATAAGCATATGGATTTATGGAGGCCAAAGTCCTCCACAGATGTTTTGTAACACTGTCAACCTTGTTTTAGTCCCTACAACTAAAAACGTCTTTCTTATAGGGTAAAATTCCCTTCTTAAACCTCTTTGATGAAAGGCATACTCTGAAACTTATATTTTGCACAGGTTTTCTCTTTTGAAACCAATTAAGTCCTTGCATTTTCTGTTTTTTTCCTGATACCCTGTCTCATTTGGTTTATTGTGTGTTCTACAGGATGTCTTAAATGGTGAGGAGGGTCTTAGTGAGGAGGAGAAGGCCAGGCGGAAAGCAGAGAGGCGCAAAGCCAAGAGGAAGGTGAGAGGAGATAAACTTTGCCACAATAAGTACAAGAATGAATCACCTTTAACACAGACATTACTGTCAGAGCAGATCTATTAATCATTGTTGTTGTTTTTAAATTGTGCTCTTATTGTGAACACGGCCATACATAGTCTGTATATTTTTATATGCATTGTTTAAAAAAATAATATTAATAATAAATGATAATCTGTCATTTTTATTTTTTAGCGTCAACGGCAACGTAAGAAACTCGAGCGGGTTAAAAAGGATGAAAGTACTGAGCAGGTAAATTGAAACTAGTTTAATAGTGAGGATGGTGAGAGAGCTTTGATAAAGGATGTTCTTTTTTTTAAACATTGCAGCAGATCAGTGCATCTCATCTAGCTCCATTTCTCTCTTTCAACCACTGATATTGGGTATTTAAGAATGTGTTCAAAATAGTTACCTTTGCAGTCTATTAATGTCAGTTTTTAAAACAATGGACCAATCCAAATTAACAACGTTGTGTGTCTGTTGGTATATGTGGTTTATAAGGACACAAATGTGTGTTATGAAATGGGTATTACAATGTAAACATGGTTTATGAGGACACTTCCGGTGTCCCAGTAAACCAAATAGCTTGACAATGTTACTAAACAATGTTTTATTAATATACAATACTAAACAACAAGGTTTTATTAAAAATGCAGAAAGTGTTCTGTAATGTGTAGGTTTAGGGGCAGTGTAGGGGATATAATGTACAGTTTGTACAGTATCAAAACCATTACGCCTATGGAGAGTCCCAGTAAACCACATATATATACACACACACACACACGGTTTGCATGTTTCATGGAGATGTTTCATAGATATATATATTTTTTATACTGTATAAGCTGAATTTTATATCATCTTACACTTACCCTACCCATCACAGAAAACTTTCTGCGTTTTTACATTTTCAAAAAAACAGCACTTAGTATGATTTATATGCTGTTTTCCTCATGGGGACCAGAACATTTCCCACAAGGATTTTAGATATTGCAATCTTTGTGGGGATATTTTGTCCCCATAATGTAGGGCTTGCCAGATAGACTTTTTCTGCTCTATGATCACATTTTTAAAATCAAATCTTTCAGGAGGAGGAGGAGAATGCTGGAGCAGATTCTGATCTCGACGAGTCTGAGGAGTCTGAGCCAGAGGAGATGGAAGAGATTGACCTTTCAAAGGAGGAAGAGAAGACAGTCGCTCCTCCAAGTAAAAGTGATTCTGGACCTCCACTGGCTTCAGGGAACAAAAGCAACCAGCAGCCGACGGCCCGTTCTAGTGAGGAGGTATGAAAAATGAGATGACCATACTGCCACAGCTGAGGGACTTCCAGAGTTTGCTGTTTGAATGTTTTATTGTTTGAAATGCTGACTTTGACATTGTTTCCTCATGTTCAGGACCCAGGGTGGGATGTAAACAGTGCTTTTGTTGCCAATGCTGTCAATCACATTCGACCCAAAGCTAAAAGTAAAGGATCTCACAAGTCGAAAGAGAACAAGGAAAATGAGAGCAGGACCGGAGAGGTGAGTTTAAGTGTTTATTTAGTGTCCTGTGGAGCCCAAAACTGCTGCACCTGGGCATTGGGATCATTAGGTATCTACGTAGTTCATAAATCTAAGGTAATTTTACAAAGGAGTGTTGTTAAAAACAATACTGGAATTTCCAACATCCACACGATACCTTAAAAAAGATTGATCACCATACAGATACAATTTAACTCATCATTTTTTTAAATTTAATTTGGGTAGTTTGTTTACAACAGCTTACACACAGAACAGGGAAGCTTCTACCCAGCAAGCCCAGTTCACATTATGCTGGGTACACACTGCACGGTTTTTCTTATACTGCCATAGTGTCTACCATTAAGTGTGCACATTACACAACTTCTCAGCGACAGGGGGTCACACAATACACAACATTTTAATGGGAAGAATTGCCGACAAATCTGTCTGGTCAACAAAATACATTTCACAACCACACACAAATGAGAATTGATAAAGGAACTAGCATAAGATCGCGTGAGAGGAGTTCTTGTACGAGATGATTTCTTCTTGTTAAAATGATGCATGCAAGCTTTGTGATCCAAGTTGTCTGTGCAACGATTTGCACAGAAGAAAATGAATGAGAGAATGGTTGCTTGTAGAAGCCATGCTTGCTAATGTTCTGTTGCAGGCCTCTGACTCCTCCCGATGAAGTTTCCCTTGCCTTACATCTTGCTCTCTCATTGGCTGTAGGTCATCATGACCACGGGTGTAATTTGCGATCAGCATTGGCCCTTTAACTGTCCCGAGCGTCAATCATTTTTGTGTTCTCATAATGTTGCATTGTTATAACTCATAAAAATGTTACCGGCCAACTTCCGATTGTTTCATATACTCGCATTTCACTCGCATTTGGTCTTTGCAGAGTGTTAAAGATACTGTATGTAAGTTTTTCACTTTACCAAAGCATAAATATACCATGTTCCGAATTAACCAAATTCATAGATGTTTATTTAAGAAACATGCTAAATTCACCTAGTTGTTTCTCAGAATACCAATGCTACAGCCCGTTGTTCTACTTTGAAATGTGCGTTCCGTGTCTGAATGTCTGTTTTTTTTTTTGTCTATGCGAAACCACACACCACCAGTTTACGCAACAGTATTTTGACACCCTAGGTTGCCAGTAAAAATACAGCGTATTGCAGCAGGTTACGTATTCTACCCAACCTAAAAAGCCTCGGCATCCCTCTAAAAATCTTTATGAACGAGAGCATATTAAAATTCAGACAAATCAGCTCATGAACTTAGTGTGTAAGTCTCTCTGGCTGACATTTTTAATTGTGCTTCGTGTCCTCAAGCTGGCAACCCATATGAGCGTAGAGTCTGAGGACAAGGGGGTGGGGAAACAACAATCATTATTTTGAATTTATACTGCAGTATCTTTTTATCAACTAGCTATCAATCCTACATGCCGCACTATTCATTTTAGGCACTGCTTATTAAATGCGGCACGTCCATCAAAACAGAGTGTTTCAAAGAGATGGTCAAAAACTATGCAAAACAAAACAAAAATTATGTTTTTGATATAAAAAAACTTGTATTAGTGGACCTTAAAATTGACAAAAAATGCCGTTCATGACGCCTTTACATTGTAATAGTTCTCAATGTTACTGCACAATGTTACTGTGTTTTGGATAAAATAAATACAGCCTTGGTAAACAAAAGAAACTTTCTTTAAAAAACATTGTACTATGGTAGTATATTATGATTCGGTGGGATGTGCTAATTATCAGTTAATAATGTACAGTGAATTGACCGTATGTACAATAATGTACAGTGCTTCTTCCTGATTTCATCACACAGCAGAACTGTTTGTTCATACTTTTGAAACCGCGTGGTATTTACATATTTTGAATTGTCTTTAAATGCATTTTCTTTCACTTTCACAAAATAGAAATGAGTCAGTTATTTCAGTGGTAATCAGTAGCATGGACATTGTCAAGAATAACCTGCAATTAATATATTAGGCAGACTTTATTTTAAGGTGACGCAGTTACACGTTACTACATGTACTTCCTATAGTAATAACTGTAATGTGCATGCATTATTACAATGAACTAACCCTAACTGTAACTCTATAGTAAGTACATGTTGTTAATTAATATTATTCTGTACTTACTCAAATAGGTACAATGTAACTACGTCAGCTTAAGTTAAATTGCAACCATATATTATCCTTTGTAATCCATTGTATCCTTTGTTCTATAATATTTGATTAATTAACCCGCAATTAATATATTATACTTTTTTTTAACAGGTCATTGGCTTATCAGATGCTAAAACTAAAAGAAGTGCCTTACTAGTAGGTGTGTAATTCTCTTTCTTTCTCACAAAACACTTCTGGTCAGATTAGAGATATGAGTTAAGTCAATGTTTATTTGTAGTTCACCCCAAAATTATAATTTTCATGATTTACCTACTGTTATATAGTTTCAAACTAAACTGGAACATTTAGATTCAGAAAAAGACTTGGCACATGAATTGTATGGATTACTTTTATGCTGCTTTTTGTCTTTTTGTTAGGGATTACGGAGCCCCTAAAGGTACTTGATGGTGAAAAATATATATTTCAATGCTTTTGCATTCTCTTACAAACGTTTTGCTTTCCCCTTAAAAAAACGTGCGCTTCCTTGCAAAACTTTTGCTTTCTCCCAAGAAACTTTGCATTTACTCCCAAAACCTTTTGCGTTTCCTTGCAAAACCTTTGCGTTTTTTTTCTCGCAAAACCTTTGCTTTCTCCCAAGAAACTTTTTCTCCCGAGAAACTTTTCATTCGGTAGCAAAACATTCGCGTTCTCCCGAGAAACGTTTGCCCCCTCCCGCGAGGCCTTTGCCCCCTCCCGCGAGACCTTTGCCCCCTCCGAAATTTGTGCTTCCTTGCAAAACTTTTGCGTAAGTAACTTTGCGTTTACTCCCAAAACCTTTTGCGTTTCCTTGCAAAACCTTTGCAGAGTATTTTTCTCGCAAAACCTTTGCCTTTCCTGGCAAAACCTTGCTTTCTCCCGAGAAACTTTTTCTCACAAAACCTTTGCGTTCCTCTGAGAAACTCTCCATTCGCTAGCAAAACCTTTGCGTTCTCCCAAGAAACCTTTGCATTTCCTAAAAAAAAACCTGTTTTCTTCCGAGAAACTTTGAAATTTTGAAAGAATGCAAAAGCATTGACATTTATTTTTGTCCTCCCGTCTAATTTCTTTTCTTTACCACGTTCCTTTTAGGGGCTCTGTACTTTGGGCCTTGACAGCCTCAGTCCACATTCACTTTTATTGTATTAAAAATATATTTCAGGATGACCTTCTGAAAGCAATACTTTTTGTGTTTCATGGAATAAAGTCAGTCATACAAGTTTGGAATCACATGAGGTTGAAATAATGACCTAATTCAAATATATATATATATTAATATATATTAATATAATATATTATATTTCTTTACTTTAATTTTTTTAGGGGAAGTAGTATTCACATTTGAGTTTCACACAGTTTACAATTTTTAAACATTTGTGCCTTTATTTTTTACTTTTTTACTTTCTTTCTCTCCACTCCAGAAAAGGGGATTCGATTTGTTCAGGAGGGCCAGTACACACAAGCAGTTAGTCTGTTTACAGAGGCCATCAAATGTGACCCCAAAGACTACAGGTGCTTTGATTTGACTGAAGCCATATCCACATCTCTTTGCTTTTTTTGTTGTTTTCATTAATTCACTCTGATATTTTCATAACAGGTTTTTTGGGAATCGCTCCTACTGCTACTGCTGTCTGGAGCAGTACCCTCTGGCCCTTGCAGATGCTGAGAAGTCCATCCATATGGCTCCTGATTGGCCCAAAGGCTATTACCGTAGGGGGAGTGCACTAATGGGACTTAAGGTGCGACCCAGTGACATTTTTCTCCCTGTATATAGAGTGAATCTGTATTTAGATGAGAATCAATAAATTTGCATGTGGGTTTGTTTGTAATAGAGGTACAGTGAAGCTGAGAAAGCCATGGAGCAGGTGCTAAAACTAGATGGAGATTGCGAAGAAGCCGTCAATGACCTCTTGTACTGCAAAGTGCAACAACTTACGGTAAGGACTGGGGGCCTCATTTCTAAACGTTGCATACATACAAAAGAAGGCGGACACCGCTCTCTACGCTATAATTGGTATTTATAAAAAGCAAACTTGACGGGAAAATGTGGGGTCCTTCATGCAATCTCTGACCCAGGCGTACGCACAAAAATTGATGAAATGAGAAATGCCGGCAGATAGAAGAAACGCGTGAAACTGTAGACCATTGTGTAAAAGAAATGGCAATAATGTCCCTCATAAATAAAATAAAGATTTCACAATGCAAGTCTTACAATTAACAGCCTACACAAACACCGGTTTGATCAATCTGCAGTGTAAAAAAAACAAAATCAAATGAAAATTAAAAACAGAAATGCAGAAATGGTTTGCAATAATATTGGCATGTTATGCAATTCATCCTCATAAATATGGTAAACAGAACAAAATAATGTACAGGGAGTGCAGAATTATTAGGCAAGTTGTATTTTTGAGGATTAATTTTATTATTGAACAACAACCATGTTCTCAATAAACACAAAAAACTCATTAATATCAAAGCTGAATATTTTTGGAAGTTTTAGTTTTTAGTTTTAGCTATTTTAGGGGGATATTTAGGGGGATACACCTGTGTGTGCAGGTGACTATTACTGTGCATAATTATTAATTAACTTAACAAAAAACAAATTTATACCCATTTCAATTATTTATTTTTACCAGTGAAACCAATATAACATCTCAACATTCACAAATATACATTTCTGACATTCAAAAACCAAACAAAAACAAATCAGTGACCAATATAGCCACCTTTCTTTGCAAGGACACTCAAAAGCCTGCCATCCATGGATTCTGTCAGTGTTTTGATCTGTTCACCATCAACATTGCGTGCAGCAGCAACCACAGCCTCCCAGACACTGTTCAGAGAGGTGTACTGTTTTCCCTCCTTGTAAATCGCACATTTGATGATGGACCACAGGTTCTCAATGGGGTTCAGATCAGGTGAACAAGGAGGCCATATCATTAGATTTTCTTCTTTTATATCCTTTCTTGCCAGCCACGCTGTGGAGTACTTGGACGCGTGTGATGGAGCATTGTCCTGCATGAAAATCATGTTTTTCTTAAAGGATGCAGACTTCTTCCTGTAGCACTGCTTGAAGAAGGTGTCTTCCAGAAACTGGCAGTAGGACTGGGAGTTGAGCTTGACTCCATCCTCAACCCGAAAAGGCCCCACAAGCTCATCTTTGATGATACCAGCCCAAACCAGTCGGACTGGAGCTGTCTGCCCTTTACCAATCCAGCCACGGGCCCATCCATCTGGCCCATCAAGACTCACTCTCATTTCATCAGTCCATAAAACCTTAGAAAAATCAGTCTTGAGATATTTCTTGGCCCAGTCTTGACTTTTCAGCTTGTGTGTCTTGTTCAGTGGTGGTCAACTTTCTGCCTTTCTTACCTTGGCCATGTCTCTGAGTATTGCACACCTTGTACTTTTGGGCACTCCAGTGATGTTGCAGCTCTGAAATATGACCAAACTGGTGGCAAGTGGCATCTTGGCAGCTGCACGCTTGACTTTTCTCAGTTCACGGGCAGTTATTTTGCGCCTTGGTTTTTCCACACGCTTCTTGCGACCCTGTTGACTATTTTGAATGAAACGCTTGATTGTTCGATGATCACGCTTCAGAAGCTTGGCTATTTTAAGACTGCTGCATCCCTCTGCAATATATCTCACTATATTTGACTTTTCTGAGCCTGTCAAGTCCTTCTTTTGACCCATTTTGCCAAAGGAAAGGAAGTTGCCTAATAATTATGCACACCTGATTAGGCATGTGCCGATATCAATTTTTCATGTTGTGATTAATTGCTGTCGTTTTATCACGATATACGATATTATCACGATATTGAAATAAGTTGCAAAAAAAATGTTGCAATAGCATAACAGCTTTAAGAACTATTTTAGTATAACTGAATGTTTAAATACAATAATGCACCAAAAATATATACAGCTCTGGAAAAAAAGAGCTGAAAGAGAAATCAATATTTAGTGGTCTCTTGATTTTTTTTCAGAGCTGTAAAAGTACAATTTTCAAACAGATTAAAGCGCAAAAGAATTAGGCTATAAAGAACAACAGGTAACAAATTAATATAAGGTCTCATTATTTAATGTATTAGCTAAGACTGAGCAATAGCTACATTTGTTACAGAAAGTATTATGTTTTTGGCAATGTTAGTTAAGAAATACTGATCATTGTTAGTTTTATCTTAGGTCCATTAAAAATGTTATTTTGATTTTAATGTTATTAAACAGTAACTAAGAAGTTAACATTAATTAGAATAATTAATTCTTTATAAATATTTTTCATTGTCAGTTTGGAAATAATGAATTAACATGTTAACTAATGAAGTTGTATGTCTCAAAGTTTTACTGAACAATAACAAATAATCAGAACAGTTCTAATCATTAGGTATGATGATTGTAGTGTACACATGTTGTAGTCCAGATTAAAACATAAAAATGTTTAAGCTTAAAAATAAATAGCCTATAAATAGCGCCCTCTGCTGTCACTGAGCGGCACTTCAGCAGCGCGTCTCCTTCACCGGTTCAGTCATGTGCAAACGCATGTTGTGCTTGTTTACATCTGAGCTCGTCCATTTGACGCAGAACAGCGGTGTTGAGCATTTATACGGTTGATGGGCAAAGTATTCTTGAGTGCATTATAAAAAAAAATATTAATTGTTAATAAATTATTATTTACGATATTTTAAAGTGCCCACGATAACAATATTGGCACATGTCTACACCTGATATAGGGTGTAGATGTCATTAGACCACACCCCTTCTCATTACAGAGATGCACATCACCTAATATGCTTAATTGGTAGTAGGCTTTCCAGCCTATACAGCTTGGAGTAAGACAACATGAATAATGAGGATGATGTGGTTAAAATACTCATTTGCCTAATAATTCTGCACTCCCTGTACAAAACTGATGTTCTTGGTAATAGGTCCGTCCGTCTGGCAGAGCAGATAGAGATTCCTTTAGATAGATAGACAGACAGACAGATAGATAGATAGATAATTTGGGAGCTAGATAGATGGATGGATGTATTAATTTTCCACCGGGGAAAATTGTTTTCATAGTAAAAAAATCTTCATTAGCTACGGAATCATGGTATTCATGCATATGCCTTTAGTTTGTTTTATTTTTGATAAAATTACATATGATGTATGTCTCTACCAATCAGAAAGAAAATTAGAAATTCTCTTTCCCCCACCCGTGGCACACACACACACTGGTGATGGATTGCTAGATGCTTTTTTCCCCCGACTTTAATGTCCATTGTCCATAAATGACCATTTCTTTCACGGTCTTTCAAGAAGTCACGGTCAGGCTACAGCATTTACGGCGTCTGCAATTTTTTGCCACTCAAGTGCCTTTTTGGCATTAGTAATACACTACTAAACGTACTGATACAAATGTGTATAATGAATACACAAAGTTACATAATTGTTATGAGAAGGGACACAAGATAATTAGTCATAAATCATGTACTTGTTTCAAATCTTTGGTTTCTGTTCTGTGGAATGCCAATGGAAAAAAAAGCATTTCAGTATGACTCATCCATATGTCATTTTTAGTGCTTCATAACTTTGGTTGGAATAAAAATAACTGCATTTTCTCCTTTTGTGTTCCACAGAAGAACATTAGTCAAACAGGTTTTGAATAACAACCGGATGAGTAAATGATTTTCCGTTTCGAATCGGGTTAGACTTAAAAATACTTTTTTTGGAAGCAAAAATAATGCAATCCAGGAAAATGCAAAAGAAGAGTATATAATTTAAGGCTTTTCATTTCCTTTATTCATATTAGGATCTTGGATATGAAGAGGAGCAGAGTATTCAATTGCTGGAAAAATACAATACAGTGCAGGCTGTTGTTGCAGCGAAGGGTAAGAGCTTCTAGTATTCCTGTCTGATTTTTCTTTTAAATGAACCACTTGAGGGTGCTATTGGTGCACTCCAATTTAGTTCAGAGACATGAACATTTTGGTCACAAAAATAATAGGCCATGAATGACCAGAAATCACAGTAAAAGTCATTTTATCACACAGTGCAGTAGAAACGGTACAATTATGAAATATTACAATTTAAAATAAAGTTTTCTATTCTAACCCAAGAAAGGGTTTTGAATCCCGGGGGACACAAACATTTGAGAGGCAGTGAAAGTGTAGGTTTTATTTTTTGGTTTCATGTTGAAAGGGTGTTTGTTGGGAATATTTAGATCTAGTGACTTTGTTCATACATTGTTTCTTGAGCTCATGGGCAGCATTTAAAAACATGCACACCTGTAGTGGGAAATCTACTCAGATAAAAGATGATGTATTTCTTGCATGTTTAATGCTTCATAATTTAGTTAGCTATACTGAATTCAGTTTAAGGTCAACAATACATGGATTTTTTTCAGGCAATTTCTGTCAACACTGTCTATGGCAGAAGGAAGGGACAGTGTCCGGTAGTAGTTTTTTTCCCACCTGGAGCTTTAGGCACCTCTCCTGATGTATGGCATATATATGCAATTTAATGATAATTGAGAGATGGACAAATTAATGTTCAAAAGCTTGTTGTCATTGATTTACATTTTAATTATATATATATAATTATCTTTAAAAAAATATATTTTTACAGCTTCAAATCAGGACTGTACTCTCCTTTTGCCAAGGTAAGCTGACTGCAGTATTTCTTTTCATTTCTTTTTTATGTTTATCTCCCCCCTTTAAGTCATATGTACATATTTCTCTTTGTCTTGCTATCGCTTGCCTTCACAAGTCCTTGCAATTCTTTGTGGGTGGGCAATGTGACGACAGAACTGACCGAGAAACATCTGCGGGACCTGTTCAAAATGTGAGATCTGATGCCGAATCGGCTTTTGCAATTATTTTAGTTCTAAAATGATTTCCCATGATTTTTGTTTTAATTTTTGATGATGTTTGCCAGTTACGGAGAAATTGACAGCATTCGGGTTCTGCATGAACGTTTCTGTGCATTTGTTAACTTTAAGAATGCCAACATGGCCTCCCGTGCAATGGAGAACCTCAATGTGAGTAAAACACTTATATTACGTCTTTATTGTTTATTGGTTGTTGCTCTTGTTGTTGTTAACAGTTGTAGTAGTAGTGAAGACATTTTTGATCCTACATTTAATAAAAATACTAATAATAATGTTAAATGAAATGGTAAGCAAGCCTTTTTGAGTTGTACATTAAACATATCTATTATTATTATTATTATTATTATTATTATTATTATTATTAGCCCTGTGTATTGTTTATATACTTGTATGCGAAATCTTTTGTAAAACAGGGACATTTTATTGAGAATACCCGGCTAGTGGTTCGATATCCAGATCGCCGGATTCAGAAAGTCCTCCCAACACCTGCCTTTCAACAACCTGCAGGGGCTGCTGGGTAATTAAATATCTGTGCTTTTAAAGGGATAGTTCACCTAAAAATGAAAATTGTCATCATTTACTGACCCTCAAGTCTTTTCAAACCTGTTAGTTTATTTCTTCTGCTGAATATAAAAATTTATTTTGAAGAATGTTAGTAACCAATCATTGACTTCCATAGTACTTTTTAGGGATAAACCGAAATTAAAGCATTTGAGCAGATAGCAGGAAGTGGATCAGTGAACCAGACAGTAGCGTCATTTTACCAGCGTTGCCCAGCACAGCTATACCACACGGTAAGGGCAGTTGCAAGCAGAAACAAGTATGGTACATAGACATTTCTTGTTGGCAAATTATTAAGCAGACTTTGCTTTTCCGATGAGCAAGTGCAGTACAAGAGTGGAGTGTTTGCTTAAGCCTAGTTCAGACTGCATGATTTTCAAAATCGTCCGGTCACTGCTCTTTTCACACTCCATGACTATCTGGGGTATCATTCACTCACTGCTGTGTTCACACTGCGCGATGGTTTGACGACAGAGGAGTTCACACTGCATGACTGAACAAGAGGAAGAATCGCCGACAACTCTCTCTCTCCGGTGTGCAAACTACGTTTCCCAAACACGTGCGATGTGACAAGTAAACAACGAGAGATCACACGTGCGTCAGCCCGGAGTTCTCGCGCGAGACTTGGAATTTTTATTAAAAATGATAAACTGCACAAAGTTTGCTTCAAATTGTATGTGCTGATTTGTGGAGAAAAAGAAAAAAGATTATGGCGGAAGAAATTGTTGGAGAGACAGAGGCAGCCAGGATTGTGTTCTGCAAAGACACAATCCTGAGAGTACTGCTCCAGATGTTTGAGGTAAATAAACAATTTTGTAATGTGCTGCTGCTGTGGCTGGATGTGCAAATGTTTGGCCTTTGTTTCTGTTTGATAGAATTGTAAATATATCTATTAAAATACTGAAATTCTGCTCTATAATTCCTCCCTGAGCCTCCTGCTGCCCTGTATCTCACTCTCTCATTGGCTGTCGGTGTAATTTTCAGTCAGAACGCAGTTCACACAGCAGGAGTTTCAGTCGGCGACAGGTCCAGCATGCCAAATATCTCACCGGCGTCGGCGACTCGTCGGTGATTCTCTCTGAACGCGTCTTTGATTATTCACACTGCGTGATTGTCACTCGCATGCACGAGCACCGATTTGCCTGTGATCTCGGGCCTTTGTCGGCAATTTTACAAAATGTGTCGGCGACTCAAAATCGGGGCAAAAATCAGGCAGTGTGAACTAGGCTTTAGTCCGTGTGTAACTGACATGTATAGTGGAATATCTGCTTTTGTGTTCAGAAGAAGAAAGAAATTCTTACAGGTTTAAAACAACTTAAGGGTGAGTAAATGATGACAGAATTTTTGGGTGAGCTATCCTTTAAATTATGAAAATTTTAATGTACACTGTATTGCCAAAAGTTTTGGGACGCCTGCCTTTACATACAAATGAAATTTAATGACATCCCATGCTTAATCTGTAGGGTTATATATGGAGTTTTCTCACTCTTTGCGGCTATAACAGCTTCAGCTCTTCTGGGAAGGCTTTCCACAAGGTTTAGGAGCGTGTTTATGGAAGTTTTTGACTATTCTTCTAGAAGCACATTTCTGAGGTCAGGCAGTGATGTTGGACGAGAAGGCCTGGCTCGCAGTTTCCGCTCTAATTCATCCCAAAAGTGTTCTATCGGATTGAGGTCAGAACTCTGTGCAGGCCATTTAAATTCCTCCACACCAAACTCTTTCATCCATTTCTTTATGGACCTTGCTTTGTGCACTGGTGCGCAGTCATGTTGGAACAGGAAGGGGCCATACACAAATTGTTCTAACAAAGTTATTGACTTTAAGTTGGCAACTTCTGCGCACTGTGCGCCTCAGCATGCGCTGACCCCACTCTGTGATTATTATGTTGCTGTTGTTTCCAATTGCTTCCACGGTACCACGTTTCAG
The DNA here is from genome assembly GCF_024679245.1 of Pseudorasbora parva. Classification (NCBI taxonomy): domain Eukaryota; kingdom Metazoa; phylum Chordata; class Actinopteri; order Cypriniformes; family Gobionidae; genus Pseudorasbora; species Pseudorasbora parva. Next base: position 31,463,179 of record NC_090188.1, on the reverse strand, counting down.
TTCACTGAGCTCCTGAGAGCAACCCAATCTTTCACAAATGTTTGTAGAAGTGTCCGCATGCCTAAATGCTTGATTTTATACACATTTGGCCATGGATTGGAGCACCTGAATTTAATGATTTGAAGGGGTGTCCCAATACATTTGGCAATATAGTGTATTTGGATACAATTATTTTCTTCAAAAAACAATTGCAACTACTATATGTACAAACAAATGTCCTGTGAAAGAAATGTCCACACAAATCTGTATCTCTTTCAGACCAAGACGCAGAGGTCCTGTCAATGAAGATGAGTGTTACTTCTGGAGGACCACCGGCTGTCATTTTGGAGATAGGTGTCGCTATAAGCACATTCCCGATCATCGAGGCAAAGACTGGCAACCTTGAGTCAACACTAGCCTCTCTTTCTCTCCCTAAGAACTCTTGGGAGTTGACTGCATGACTGTAGGGACTGTAATCTTCACTTTGATTATCTGTAGGTCAGGACCAGTATTGTGGATCAGCGTCTTACGACAGCTCTCTTGAGGTCAGAGTATTTCGAACCTCACAAGGTTTCAAAGCAGACGGGACTATGGGAAAAGTGTCTCTTTTGAGGGGAGTTTTGGGCGGTGCAGTGCACCAGAGCATCGCTGCACCGCATCACCGTCTGCTGAGGTTTACATGGCCTCTCATATCGTACGCTCTGTTCTCTCTTCCTGTGCCAACACCACCAGCCCAAAGAAGAGCCGTAGATCTGGTCTGACATTCGAGTTCATCCCGAGAGACTGACTGCCATGCTGAATTGAAGTCACAAACACTTAAAATGAGGATGGGACAATCGTACCAAAGAATAATACTATGCCATTCGTGGATTTTATGTTGAGAGGGAAAGCGAGAAAAAGGCATTCAGGGAAAATTAGCTTAGTTTTGCGTGTTTTGATCAGATTCCACCACCTCAGAACACACTCCAGCTTGTTCATCCATCATATTTGTAGTCATTTCTAGTTGGACTAAAGATGTTTTCCCCACTACTTCTCTCAAACAGCCCTAAATTCAAGACCTGTGAGGTTTTATCAGTATTGCAACGGGTTAGAGCAATTGTTGGAATCTTTTAAACGCATCACATCTGATGATAAATAATTTTCTTTTTGATTTCCTTGCAGTCTTGCACTTTACCAAGGTGGATGTTGTCCCCCTCCCCCCAGAGTAGATGTGCTGAAAAGTATTGATGATTTGCGGTCATCGGTGGTATTTTATTAATTTTTTTCATGGTATTTTTTTTATGGCGTATCATTGCCATTACATTTCTCTATTAATATGAACATGGTTTTACATTCAGCGCAGGTTTCGGTAGTAGATTGTCATGCTGCTCCACACAATGTAGAAAATCATGTGGTTTTCTGTGTACTTTATGCAAGAGCTCTGAGACACAGGAAACTCTTGCCTTGGCTATGGCACTTTTCATGCCGTCAGCACAAAGCTGGTATGGCGGTTTTCATCATTTCCTCTTTTATTTAACATTTAAGTATGATAATGATTTCATCAAGCCATGCATTTTGAAAACTCGTATGACCTCGTTGTGCTGTTCTGACACACTTAACCAAAGAAACACTAATGTTTACCTAGTGTACCACGGACAAACACATCTGCTACTTTTATACATTACACTATTTAGGACTTTTTCCTCAGTTTTTAGTTCTGACTGCATGGGCTTGGATGCAGTCTATAGTCACACTAGTGCTGTATTGGGCTTTAAAAGTCATTTATTTTGGCTCCGTGACAGTCCAGAGGGCCTTAAAAGCATTTGCTTTCCTATCAGATGAGTTATTTTAACATTAATATTTAAGCTGAGGTCCCCCATGAACAAAAAGGAAGTGACTTTTATTTTAGGAGATGAAATGGGGGACAAACTGAATAATAGCGAAGTTACGCGTGTTTGTCACATGTTGATTTGGGATTGAAGCGTACAGCTGTGGTTCTCATTATTCTAGTTTTAATTTTTTTAATTTTAGACCTTGTGTTCAAATAAATGGGACTGACAACAGCGACAATTCCTCACTGTTGTGCTGCTCAGAGCACTTAATAATTCAGTCATGCATTAAAGGACATTTATCACTCAAATGGAAGATTTTCTGTTATTTTGCTTTTGAAATTGTTGAGTTTTGCTAAACATTCATCTCCACATATTGGAGGATATTTTTTTCTTTCCTATTTTTAGTTCACATTCATGCTCCATATTCTGCTCATGTCTTCTGTTTACCCATTTAGCACAGCATTGGAAAGTTAGTCATTATAATTAATGTATGGAAGCTTTCTTCATTGAATTTTAATTCATGTTATACAAGTTGCTCATAAAACATTTTAAAGGTGCAGTGTGTAGAATTTGATGATCTATTGTCAAGTTGTCAGTGGTGTATAAATACCTGCATAATATACTGTTATGTTTCCATTACCTTAGAATGAGCCATTTCTATCTAGTACATACACCGTGGGTCCCCTTACAGTGAAATCGACATTTTTCGTTTCTACAGTAGCCCAAAATGGACAAACTTCCCTATAGAGAGCGCTAGTCACTCTGCTCTCTCTGATGACGTCATTTTTGTCCTGTGTAGGCCACCTTAGCTTATTTATGTGCTTCAAAGGGGAGGAGTTAGTGTTGAGTGATTGCAATTCACAACCTCACCACTAGATGCCACTAAAATTCACACACTGCACCTTTAAGAGATACAACAAATAAAGGTGGAAAGGCTGTCAAGCTGAGGCCTACTGTAACTATAACCATTAATAAACCCCTTGTGAAAATTAACCATGGTTTTACCGCAAATACCCCCCACCCCCTCAAAAAAACAAAATAAAATATGGCTATTGTTGTAAAACTGTTAACCACAAATACCATGATTTTACTACACTAACCAAGTAACACCCAGGTATTTGTAGTAAAATTGGTAGTTCTACAAATGGTAATCAATCTGCCAAAAGAAAATGGTGACTAAACTTTTACTACAGTGATGGTTAATTTTTGTAAGAGACACTGCATTCCAGCGTTACAACAACCTATAATGAAATGACACTTTGCAATAGATAATGCTTTACAAGGAATTGTTAGATGTTTCAAATGATCTGTTTAGTGAAACACATTACCCATCTGTTGAGCAATATAAATGCCATCTATGTGTTGCCATTAAAACATTTCAAATCCCACAGTTCTCACCAACCCGAGCCAAGCCAATGTTGATTCTGGTTTTATTATGAGCTCTGTCACCTTCTGTTTTCCATCAGACTTGCCTATATATATATATTTTTTTTTTAAACAGGTGATTTCATACATGGATTTGACACACCATACATGAGTCAAGTAGCCGAGCAACTTTTGTCTTATGATGCGAAGCATAGGCAAATGACATGCATTTTCCTGCCTAAACCATCATGACAGGTCTACAATATAGCCTACATGCTTATATACCATAGTGAATCAAGGTAAGACAAAAAAAAAAAAAAAAAAACTTTTTGAAGTGGATTGATGATGTATTGACTTAATATTTATATTTTTGTTTGTTTTGAACAAAAAAGTGTTTTTGGAGTGGGTAAGATTATTCAGCATGGATGCATTAAACTGATCAGAAGTTACAGAAAAGAAATAGTTACAAAGATTTTTATTTGAAATACATTTTCGTTTGAGAATCCTGGGAAAAATGTATAATATTATAAACGATTGTAAATAATAATAATCAGAGATGTTTCATGAGCAACAAAATGTCAAATTAGAATTTCTGAAGGATCGTGTGACACTGATGACTGGAGTAACAGCTGCTCGAAAATTTGGCTTCATCACATTTTAAAAAACAAAGAAACTTTTAAACTGTACGATGCTTCACAATATTGCTGTATTTGTGGTCAGATAAAAGCAGCTTCATATGAGCTTCAGAGACTTCCTAAAATGGTACCAACGTCAAACCTTTGAACAGAATAAATAACAGTCGGTATAAATGTAGCATTAGCCCTCTTCCACCTTCCTTGAATAATAACTCCGATATCAGGTGTGTATCAGCTGACACTAGGGGGAGTTCTTGCACAGGATTAAAAAAAATATTCTAAATACGCTCAATAAAATAAACTCCATATATCTCACATACATTTTGATATAATGTGACTGAATATTACTGTAAATATGTGACTTAACTTCTGTAAATCTAGTATGTCTAGATCATCAGGCTATAAATATCCAAAAATAACTAGCATCACAGAATTCTCTTTCATCAGCAGCACTTGAAAGTGACCTGTGGTTTGTGCGATCACAGGCGCCCCATATGAAGAGCACATGGCAAATGAAAATCATGAGAGTCAGGGAAAATTCTACTGTGTCTAACGGCAAGCTTCAACTCTATCGGGAAAATATGACTTATGTGACCTACGGCATATGCAGCCACCAGCCTGCTGTTGTGACCTGGAGCCAGTGGTTTGTGGTCTGTGTGTATTGTTTATGAAAGTCTTCTGATAACATGGTTGTTGGCTAGAGGCCTTCGTGACCCAAGTCAGACCTTTCCAGGAAATGCATGTTTCTTATACTGAAATGACTTTTTTATTTTAAACATTAGGCTTACATGTAAAGCAATCTTGGTTTTACAGACTTGGTTTAGATTAAGCCAGGACTAGGCCTTAGTTCAGTTAGGACATTTAAGTAGCTTTTATTAATGTGGCTTAGAAAATAACATTAGCCTACTGGTGTGCATCTTAAGAGAACACAATGGCCCTGACATATTTTAAGAGGTGTCAGTGCAAGCTGCTTTCAGTTAAAACTGCTCAGACGTATTTTAGACTGGGACTATAGGTTCAAGCCATGTCTGTGAAACTGGAGGGTAATCTTTTGCCTTTCATTTGCATTGAGCCACAACCTCAGTGAATACTAATTGATTTTATTTTATTGTTCTTTATCCGTTGCTTTTTTCACAATTCATAAAGGCTTAATCTCACCGATCACAAATGTGACCACAATTTTTCCTTACATATTTTTGTGTATTAAATAGCAACTTCTATTATGAGGCAAATGTTCATATATAATAAAAGTTTAAGATGTTTACGTTCTGGGCGGGTCTAACATTGCAGTTTGGTCATGTGACCGCACATTTAATTCCTGATAGTACCATCTTAACACAATGACGTCAAAGCGCAGAAATTACAGGCAAGTTTTTCTATCTATCTATCTATCTATCTATCTATCTATCTATCTATCTATCTATCTATCTATCTATCTATCTATCTATCTATCTATCTATCTATCTATCTATCGATCTATCGATCTATCTACCGATCTGTCTGTCTATACATCTGTCTATACATCTGTCTGTCTATACTACTGTCTGTTTATCTATACTTTTGTCTGTCTGTCTAAACATCTGTCTGTCTGTCTGTCTATCTATACTTTTGTCTGTCTGTCTATCTATTCTTTTGTCTGTCTGTCTAAACATCTGTCTGTCTGTCTGTCTATCTATACTTTTGTCTGTCTGTCTAAACATCTGTCTGTCTGTCTGTCTGTCTGTCTGTCTGTCTGTCTGTCTGTCTGTCTGTCTATCTATATGTCTATCTGTCTATTTATCTATACTTCTGCCTGCCTATCTATCTATCTATCTATCTATCTATCTATCTATCTATCTATCTATCTATCTATCTATCTATCTATCTATCTATCTATCTATCTATCTTTCTATCTATCTATCTATCTATCTATCTATCTATCTATCTATCTATCTATCTATCTATCTATCTATCTATCTATCTATCTATCTATCTATCTATCTATCTATCTATCTATCTATCTATCTATCTATCTATCTATCTATCTATCTATCTATCTATCTATCTATCTATCTATCTATCTATCTATCTATCTATCTATCTATCTATCATAATTACCTCTATAATTTGTAATTTTGTCATCATTTTATGTGATTATTTGTCCCATATTGCTGCATAGGAATGCTATCTTGTCCTTTTTGAAATCCAGACAAGATTTACTTCTTTGTTGGTGGAACACTTGTTTCATCTATTTAACCCAGTCTTTAAACTAATTGCTGGAGTTTTGTCTTTTTGTGAATGCATTAACACCATAGATCCAGACTCCCTGTGTTCTACCATCGGTCACAATTGTGACCAGACATAAAATCCATTTTTTCATGGACATAATTTTTTTGGGGGGGATTAAATGGGTTTATTAAAAGCATCATGAAAAATGTACTTTATTTACCCAATTATATTTTTTTCATATACAATTAAATGCATTTAACTCTGAAATATAATGGATTATTGGATTATAAAAGTCAAATGGCTTGTTAATTCGATGATAAATATTTGGGTTACTGTTTGGATTTTAGAATTTTGATTGCAGGTTTTAGAATCCTGGCAAACTTTGAAGAAGACATTGTTGAGATTTTTTTTTTAAATTATTTTTCACTCTGAGAGACATCTTTAAGATTGTTGAGGTGTTTTTCTCAGGAGCAGAAAACTTGCTCTGTTAGTTATACCTTATACCTATATGCACATTTTGGTATATTTGCATACAGAAGGCAACACCAAGATACAGGTATTTCTAAAAATGTTCATAAATTATGACAGAAAAAATGTACCAAACCCTTTCACAAAAACCCCCTCATATGACTTGCCTCAACAGTGTATGTGATTCGATAACCAGCAGAACATTTTAATTGCACAGCATGTCAGATGTTGGTTTGGTCATTCAGAAATGTCAGAGCCAAAGTCTGTGCTACGTCCCAATTTGTCTACATATACTATGCCCTAACAGTATGTACTGTTTTTGTGAAAGGTCCCTTTTCTAGGGGCTTAGTCAGTACTGACGTGTCTTACGTTATTGCGTTCAGAAACACCAGGCATCTGAACGGAAGATGAAATGGCAGCCATATGATTTCAGGCATATTTATTTCTCGATTAGAAACATTTTTATTACAGATATTTTTCACCAATTTGGAACAGGGCACCACAAAGGACGATTTTTGTTCACTTGCTTTATTCGCAAATGTTTTAGGCCAGTGGTGCCCTGTTCCTGTCCCTTTAAAGTTCAGCTCCAACCCTGATAACTGAACCAGCTAATTAAGATATTCAGGAGCACTTGATGAATACAGACAAATCTGAAATCTGCAGGTAGGTACAGCAGATCTCCAGGAACAGGAGTAAATATTCCAATTTTGCGCATACACTAACGCTGCATTCGCACGGGGCGTCGGCGTTAACGCTTTACGGAGGGCGTGGCTGAAGCTTCGTGCTGACGTAACTGTCATAGTGACAACACCAATCACACATCTGATCTGATTGGGGCGATCTGATTGGATGACACCAGCGTTGACGCTTTAAAAGTTGAGAAATCTTCAACTTCTGCCACTTGCAATGTGAGTGAAGGGACGCGATGGAACCCACAATTCAGTTCGGTGATGCATGACGACACCCGTTTAAAGTAAATGAGAATCGTTAATGCAGACGCCCCGTGTGAATGCAGCGTAAGGCCCAGCGAAGTGTGAAAATGCACAGCAATATTCAATGTGATGTCATTTGCACTGAAACAGGATGACAGGCCGGGGCATATCGAGCAGCTCCTCCCCTTTTTAAAATAGCCAATAGTGTTTAGTTTATATTACAGCTTGGCCAGAGCTGTTGAGCTTGGTAAAGACGCAGTTTCCTCCTAATCTCTAACTGTTTCACCTCCTAATCTCCTCTGTAGCAAGGTTATTTGTTATGGAAAGAAGGAGGCGGGAACCGGTGAACATTCAACATAACTTTGACAACAAAACAAAAGTCAAAGCGGCAACCCCCTCATGAATGACTGGCTTACAGACATTTTAAACATAAACAAAACACAACGTATAATCCAGGCCAGGGGCCTATTGCACAAAACTAGGATAAGGGATTAATCCGGGACGTAGCACACCGCTGTCGTGTAAACGTACCCTGAAGGCACACTCACACCAAGAACGATAACGGAAAATAACTCTACATTAGCGGATAAATTGAGCCAGGATCACCAAGATATCCCGGCTTAATCCCTTATCCTAGTTTTGTGCAATAGGCCCCAGGTGTTCTCTAGTGGTAAACCCAGCCTGAACTGCCGGCGGTTTGATTTCGCCCTGCAACTCAGTCTGGAAACCTGTATATTCATTTCTACTGTTCTGTTAGGTTGCTTTCACATCTCTAGTTCGGTTCATTTGGTCCGAACCAAGGGCAAACAATTATACATTGTTGCATTTTTCAGCTTTTTTGGTTCCTTTTCACACCACACTGATTGCTTTGGTCCAAACCAGTTGAAACGAACCAAAACGCAAGCACGTGACAACATACACATCACTCATTGGCCATGGCGTATTTCCTAAACTGCTTTTTGATTGGTCAGAATTTACGTGTGGGAATATTCCAGCAGAAGAGGCAAAGCCAGCAAACTATAACATTATGAAGAGACGACTGCGCGGGCTGGTTTTGTCCCTGGCCATAATCTACTACACTGTGTGTATTTATCACAGTATGCAAATACCTTTCTATAATGAAGCACGGATGCGACGTATAAACAACGTTCTAATGCACTGCAGACGGCGAACGCGCATCGCTCATCACTTCAAGAGGAGGCGTGCATTAATTATTAACTTTTGACATGCTCATCTTCCCGAAAATATTGCCAACAATCTATCAGGTAATAATATCATGCACACAATGTCAGCGCAGCTAACTACGGCAGCTGGTTCAGTCCAAAAATGATCAGTACTTTTGCAGTTGGTTCTGTTCGAGGTCGGATCACGTTCTCACCACAAACAAACCGCTCCAGAGTTCGTTTGAAATCGTACCGAGACCACCTCTTCAAGGAGGTCTCGGTACGCTTGTTTGGTCCGCTTTTGGTGCCCACCCGAGTGCGATTGCTGCTTTCAGACCTGACCAAACGAACCGCACCAAAGAGGGAAACGAACTCTAGTACGATTCAACCGAACTAAATGAGGCAGGTGTTAAAGCACCCTTACACGTTTGCGGGAACCAAATGCAGACTGGTGCACCTGGAGCGCTATTGATGGGTTTAACACGTTGACGGATAGAGAAACGATGGGCCGTTGCCTGTTGATCACGCCTCTTGTGGTCTGATTAGCTGAGGGACTATCCAAAAACGTTATCCAAAAAAGTTATTTGAATATGCCAGTTGATTCCCCACACCAATGTTTAATTTTAAATTGAGCTTGGTCTGGTTATAGCCAGACAACTATCGTCCTTCACTGTTGTCGCTCCTGCTTTTATGCTTCCGTATCTACTTGGTGAGAGATACGAGATAGGTGTGGTGCGTAGTTGGTGCACTCCTTATCAATCACGGGCCCGCCCTGCTTGCCACATACCCTTGCCACATACCCACATTAACCCCCCCCCCCCATCTCCTCCCCTCCTGATCACGGTGGCTGCGACACCTGGGGTAAGGACAGAAGAGGTGAGAGAAAAGAAGACGGAAGCATGAGAAGCGACAGATGAGAGAGAAAACAAAATCTAGCTCCGGTTTCCAGACACACTGCCGCTGGGTCCTCAGCCAGCGGAGAGACTCTTGCGTGATGGTATTGGATGCTCCTCGGTGGACGGCTCGATCCTCCTCCGCCTGTTGTTATCGGAAGGCGGGAACCGGCAAACGTTTAACAGTTTTAACAAATAAACAAACACAAAATGAAAGTAAAAGCGATAGCCCCTCACGGACGACTGCTGCACAGACATAATAAAACATAAACAAAACACAACGTAAAGTATAGGGGTCCTCTCTCGTCCTTCTCTGTTGTCGCTCCTCCTTTTATGCTTCTGCAGCTCCTGCCTGAGAGATACGAGACTGGTGTGGTGCGAAAAAAGGTACAACAGAAAAAAGGTGCATTGCTGTCACGGGGGCAGTACCCTAAGGTCCAAAATCAAAATGGTACTAATATGTACCTTTAAGGTACTAATATGCACTCTTAAAGGACAACTCCTGCGAAAAATGAACCTTCTTCTTATTGTAGTATCTTCTTCTTCTTATTAAAGTATCTTCTTATTGAACTGTTTGTACACTTACAAAGTTCTCAATGCTTCGGTTTGCATGTAGGGACCCTCATTATGCTACCGTGTTAGTGTGAGGCTACTTTGAGCCTTGTTAGTGATATTAACTAGCGATTCAATTTTATTCAATTTCATATACTAGCGTTATAAGCTAATCTGTTTTTAGAGATAAAACTCTTTACATTCGATTTTTCATGAAAACGCATCCCAGAGAACGTTCTACTCGGTAACCATGTGTTAATTAACCCTAGGTTCATTTTTCACCGTAGTTGTCCTTTAAAGTACTGATATGTACATTTTAAGGTACTAATACCATTTCACTTTTGTACCTTAGGGTACCGCCCTAGTGACAGCACTGTACCTTTTTTTTTCTGAGAGTGTGTTTGCTACATCCTCATAACGCTTTAAACCAAAATTCAAATGGGTCCGAAACATTTTCTGGTCATTGCTGACTAGCGCATATGATCCGACCTGTACTATCATGTCTCTGAAACGCTGTGGTTATTCGCATGACATTAATGTAACACCAGATTATTATAATATAGGGGGCGGGACGCTTTAGATTCTAGAGAGTCTTTGATTGGACGGAAAAATTGGATGAGAAGCTGAAGTGCAGACTGATGTCATCAAAATGTAAAAGACAAAATTTTGAATGCTTATATCTTTTTAAATGCAAATTTTGTCATTGGTTTGGAGCACACATGATTTCAAATTCACAACTTCAGATGGAAACAAATACAATAGAAGAGATTTTAAAGTAGTCACATGACGTTCACTTAATTCTAGTTACATCAGGAGTATTGCAATTTACTGCTTTGCTCTGAAGTCAGTATATTTAAAAAACAAACTCAAGTGCTTTATGCAGTGCTTTGTGAAAAGCACGGCAGTATTTTTTTCAGACAGTGGTGCCCTTCATGGACATGCGAGGCCTGCGTTATGAAACTTGCGACTCATGAGAAGAGAGCGAAAACAGGAGGCGATGGTGGGGGTAAACCGGAGGAGGTGCTATAATTTGAAAAGGCAGTTGTTTATTGTTGAAGAGCATGTATTTATTTCATGGCACCGCAAATTGTGGCTAAGGGCAGAGCCGGGTCTCGGTGGGTAATTACAGAGCTTGAGGCAGCGCCCCACCACAGCAGCGTCTCTTAAGAGCCTTTGCTTTCCCTTCACACACACACACACACACACACACACACACACACACACACACACACACACACACACACACACACACACACACACACACACACACACACACACACACACACTAGCACACACACACACACACACACACACACACACACACACACACACACACACACACACACACACACACACACACACACACACACACACACACACACACACACACAGAGTCAGCGAGGACTTGCCATCTATATCCATTAGACGCACTGCACACACTTGCTGGGGAACCATCATTATGCTGAAGATGCCACCTGTTAATGATGCTTCTAGCATTGTATTATATGCGTAGTATGCTAACAGTCAAAGTTTGGATGAATTTGTTTATCATGTTTTATAATTTTGTATGTAAAGATTTATGCTTAAATGCTTGAAAGTACTTGGCAGACAAATATACATTAACATTGAACAGTTTAGGGTCGGTAATATGTTTAATAATAATAATATGTCATCTCTTATGCTCACCAAGGCTGCATTTACTGTAGTTGACCAGAAATACAGTGCATACAGTAATATTGTGAAATATTATTCCAGTTTAAACTTTCTATTTGTATGTATTTTATAATATATGTGATTCCAAAGTTACATTTTCAGTATCATTACTCCAGTCTTACATAATATGATCCTCCAGAAATCATTCTTATGTGATAATTGGCTGCTCAAGAAACATTTATGATTATTATCAATGTTGACTGCTGTTTAAAGGTAGGGTAGGCAATTTAAAAAACATTTTTTTTTTTTACTTGTTGAAACTCTCTTTACATCCTGATAGCAATCAATAATTTAAGTGGTCTAAATATTAAAACATATATCATATGCAGGGTTGCCAACTCTCACCCATTTGGTGTGAGACACACGCTTGAAAACACGCAAAACTAGCTTCTGATATTAAACAAAGCTTTGAATTTTTTGTAAAGTTTTAATGCGAAATTCAAACAATAAATAGTGTTTTGGCACTAATGTGGCATAATGTTAAAGCCAGACGCATTGGAAAACAGAGTTGCGACATGCTCTCGTCTGCGGCGGTGGCGCACGCAGTCACGTGGCTCATGGAGCACTCAATACTTCTAGTGCTGTGTCGGGATACACAACAGTTTCACTAAACAGATGTTTGCAGCAAGTTTGGTAAACAGTACAGCATAGTGTGCATTGATTATTAAGTCAACCATATTTACGGGATCGTTTTATTATGGAGAGTGATAGAGATGCAACATTGTAACATTAATGTTATTCTTGTATTTAGCCCTCAGGTATTACTACTAATTGGTCACACTCATACTCATTGATGACAAATGTGACCATACACCATAACTATTTTTCAATTAAATAAATGTTCTATATTTTAGTTCAATAATATTTATTGAATATTTTGAGGAGATCTTTAAGTACTAAATACTATTTCTGCAATAATTATTGTCAATTAATGACCACTTAAAATATTGTTATTATTTATATTACAATTAGTGTAGTAGTTAAGGTTAAAATAGAGAATTCCAATTCAAAGAGGCAAATTAGAGTCATTTTGTGGCCATAATATAATAATGTTAATTTGTAATGCCATTACCCAGTAGGTGCCTTATGGCTATTTAATACATATACATGTAGGCTATCTAATCTAGTTGCTCAAAAAAGTATTGTATTGTAGTCTTGCATTTTAATACATATTTAGATATGATGAAACACTATATTTCTTTAAATGTGAAGTTTTAAAACGTTAATAATTTGCATCCTAATATTTTTTTTTTATGAATAATGATACTTATACAAGCACACACAAGTGAAAAGTAATGAATGCGAGCACATGTAATTTGTCCCAAGAAACGTATAGTTTTAAAATAGTGCTAAGACAAACAAATGTGTTCTTATTATGTATAGTATGCTATATACTACATATAAATTTATACTGAATCAAGATAGATATGCCCCCCCCCCCAAAATTAAAAAATAATAATAATAATAATAATAATAATAAAAATAAATAAAAAAAAGTCTCACTTCAACCTGAACTCAAAAGTTGGCAACCCTGTCATATATCTTCTGTGGAAGTCTCAGTTCCACAAGGCAAAGAACGCAGAGTTGAGGACAGACAGTCACTGAGCTCAAACAAACAACGGATGCGTTCTTGCCATGCCATAACCGTAATTACAAGATGGCTACCCGTGACATTCTACCAGGAGCTGTTTGCGTCCTCAGACTCGGATTTATGCATTTCTATGTCAGCACTATTACCGGCGAAATGATTCTGCAGCAGTCAGGTGGTACAACTAGAGTACTCTGTAGAGAACTCTGTAAGTTGTTTACGTTCATTATTATTGTAATGCTATGTTCATTGAGACATGAGGTAATTCAACTCCATCTCGCGACGCTTTGCAGACTCTGCTGTGTCCGTTGGTTTTGAATGAGGCGTGGCTTTGGAGACGCTTTCAAGGGAGGGCGGGATCTCATGCTTTCATAGCTAGCTCGCTATTGCTAGCCTTTCCGCAAATTTTGCCTATACCTTTAATGTTTTAGTGGAAAATTTTCTGGATGTTTTATTTGAGTTTGATTAATATACGGTGCACTTTCTGAAGAAAAAAAACAAAAAGATATTTCAAAAATAAAACAGACCCAAACTTTTAAATTGAACCTATAGCATATGTTATTATTTTTTAAATAGACTAGTTGAGTTGATTCAGATTCGTTTTTTTATTTAGTTTAAAGTTTGTAATTTCAACTTAATCTCACAATTGCTACTTTATATATTCAGTGTAATTGTGACTTTATAATTCCCAGACTCTTTTGACATACAATTGCAAATGAAGACTTCAGATGCAAAAGCCTCTAAATCCGTCTGATGTTTTTCTTTAAAATAAGCATTTTTGGCAGGGTTCAGTTTTCTACCCAAGTACTTCTGAATGTGCTTTGGATGGGATTTGGCAGGAGTGAAAGTATTTTATGAACGTATACTATGGAGCATTTACCCAGTTATCTCATTTTTTGAAATATACTCTCAAGATGTTGCAATTTTATAACTCACAATGTAACTCTGAGAGAATACTATAGACAAAGGGTGGTGACAGAAAGCTAAAATATATTTTTAATTTGATTTAATCATAATATAATTAAATTTGTGTTATTTCATAGGACGTTAACCTTATTTTAAAAGGAGGGAAAACGTAATAATAAGGAATGAGTGGGTGTGTCCAAACTTTGGGCTGCCAGTGTATGCCACCCATGAGTCACATATAATGTACATGTATATAGGTAGAAATAGCAATCTTGTTGATTTGAGGTGCTGGATGCATATTTTTGGCTCCTTTTCTCTCTCTTCTGGGCATTTGGCAAGATTTCTCTTTGATTAGCAGCTCTTTCCTGTCTTGGTTTACCCAGTGGGAAGGACCTGCATTCAAGCACACAATCACACCAGCTCTGGCACAAAAACAACTAAATTGCTAGTTTTCAATTGACAGCGAATATGTGAACAGAGGTTAGGTAATTAAGGAAATTGTTAAATATTTTCTCAAGATGGTAGGGCATTTTTCCCTCCGGGCGTTTTAAAATTTCTCTTGTTTGTCTCTAAATCTGTGGAAGTTACGGTAATTGTTGCCGAGGTGCAGCCCACCTTGTGCACAGTTATGGATGTGATTTGCTAGAAATATGCCTGTGAACCTAAAATGGTCCTTCTGCGGTTTGTTAAAACTGAAATACACTATCAACAGAACATGCTAATTTGGTCACAAACTTTTCTCTCATAAAGCTCACAGACATGTAAACATTTCAAGTATGTACAAATAAAAACAAGTAGCTGTCCGGTGCCGTTTGTTTTATCGAGTGACCAAACGAAGTATGGATGAGGTGAAAACGGGTCTCGAGATATTTAAGACAATCCTTGCTGCGGTTTCAAGAGAGGGATGTCTTGCTTTTTTGGGAGTGAGGTTTGTGGTCGCCTCACTGAAGAAACATATGTGGTTATGCAGCTTCTTTTAGTTTCTTGGAATTGTGACATATGGAGTTATTCAGGACTCGAGATCTTCCTGTGGCTTCGTGTTACAAAGTTGGCCTTAAGACGTTTGAGTGTGAGCAGATCATCATTTCAAATGCAGTGTCAAATGATAATGAATTGCTTTTTTATGAAAGTTTAAAGTTCAGATGAGCCTATAAAGCAACATGCATATGCACTATAAGAAACATATAACTGCTATAGTCAGATAATTACAAAAGCCTGGTTAATTGACGGAAAATCTGTTTAGTATTTCATGCATTATTCAGAAGAATTAAATGAACACACACACACACACACACACACCCACACACACACACACACACACACGCACGCACGCACGCACGCACGCACGCACGCACGCACACACGCACACACACACACACACACACGTTTGTTTTTGTGACATATGGGGACATTCCATAGGCGTAATGGTTTTTATACCGTACAAACTGTATTTTCTATCCCCTCACACTGCCCCTGCCCCTAAACCTACACATCACAGGAAACATGCTACCTTTTTACTTTTACAAAAAAACATTATTTAGTATGTTTCTAAATTCTTTTGCATTGTGGGGACTGCTGGCTGGTTCCCACAATGTAGGTTATCTCAGGGTTATAATACATTTTGGGGACATTTGGTCCCCACAATGTAATATTAGCAAGTACACACACATTTTCATGTTTTATGGGGACTTTCAATAGACATAATGGTTTTATACTGTACAAACTGTATTATATGCCCTAAACCTAACCCTACTCCTAAACCCATCACATAAACTTTATACATTTTTGCATTTTCAAAAAACATCACACACAATTTTTAAGCGGTTTTCCTCATGGGGACCAAAAAATGTATTTGTAACGAAACAAAAATATATTGCAGTATATTGGAAAATATCATGTAATACATTAGGCAATATATTCACATTTATGGGATTTAATATTTATAATCTCCAGTATATTGCAATATATGAAAGCGGCAATCATTTGCATATTTTGCAATATATTACAGGAATATATAATATATTGTATAATACCATTAATATATTATTCTATGAATTTACAATATATTATAATATATTTCAAGTAATATATTGGTAAATATATTTTCCTTTCATAAGGGCAGGGACAACGATTTTAAATATTGTCATCTTTGTAGGGACATTTTGCCCCCATAATGTAAGGTTTATCAGGACACACACACGCATACACACGTGTATATATACACACTCAGAAAAAAACTACAAAAGCTCTCACTGGGGCGGTACCCTTTATAAAGGTACACCTTTGTACCTAAGGAGTACAGATAAGTATCCTCAAAAGTACATACTAGTACCAAAAGTATACGAATTAGTACATAAATGGTACATATGACAATTTACATTTTAAAAGGTTATAATGTGTATGCACTGTATACATTTTACAATTTAGTGCAAATATACTAAAAAGCAAACAACTGCTAAATTTCACAATTCTGTTAGAGAGGCATTGATGTGAAACACGTTGAGGATAAAAGATGGAGACATCTGTGGGAGGGATGTTGAAGTGATGGAGGGAGAGGGAGAGAGAGAGAGAGAGAGAGAGAGAGAGAGAGAGAGAGAGAGAGAGAGAGAGAGAGAGAGAGAGAGAGAGAGAGAGAGAGAGAGAGAGGGGGAGGAGAGGGACAGAGTGTATGTTCAACTCTCTCCTTCATTCATTTTCCTCCAGTCCGTGACTGACGTGACTCACGCGTGGCTGCCAGGTGAGTGAAAATTGACTTAACTCTTTGGCTCCTAATGATATGATTGAATATGTGCTCTCTATCTCTCTCTATTCTTGCTTTATGTCATAGTGGGGTTTATTTATTGATTCATAAATTAAGCCCTTGAATTCTGGCCACTTACTGGAATGAGGTTGAAATATGTTATGAACAGGGAAATATATTTGTATCTCTAATTTTGTGTCTCCATATAGATATTGATAAGTAATAGCTTATTATTCCTGTTTGTTGTTTGGATACTTAATCATGTTGCTACTTAGGCCTCTAGATCTCTAAACTTTTTGTCCATCCTTTCGTGTGCCCTAAAGCTAAGTGGCCTAATTTTGCGGGTGAAATATTTTACATATACCTTACAAAACATTTAAGAGCATGACATGAGTCATAATTAACTGGAAAAAAAGGAAATCAGAAATAATATTTGGGGTATTAAAAGTGCATCTCAATTCCCATACCTGCCATATGCACTATTCTATGAGATTATAATGTAGTAGTATAAAATAGTGTGTAATAGTATAAATAGCATGTTCACACAAATAAAAAGTGTACTTTAAATACCTGGATGATGCACTTAAAGGGATAGTTCACCCAAAAATGAAAATTAGCCCATGATTTACTCACCCTCAAGTAATCCTAGGTGTATATGGCATTCTTATTTCAGACAAATACAATCTGAGTTATATTAAAAAAGCCCTGGCTAATCCAAGCTTTATTATGGCAGGGATTGTTGCTCTGTTTTTGAAGTCCATAAAAATGCATCTGTCCATCAAATAACGTGCTCCACACGGCTCCGGGAGGAGCAATAAGAAAAATATCCATATTTAAAACTTTTAAAAATGAAAGTTCAAGCCAATCGCCTTCTGTGGAAAAGTGTTGAAAGTGCCTTCTCTGAGTTCAAGATGCGTACCCGATGTCCGGCGAGCGTACCTGGTTGCGTAAGCCTTTAAATTGCAGAGGCACTTTCAACACTTTTTCCATAAACTGAATAAGGAAGGCGATCAGCCGAAACGTTACTTTATAAAGTTTTAAATATGGATATTTTTTTACACAAACGCATCAATTAATTTCTTAAGGCATTTATTAACCTCCTGGAGTCATGTGGAACGGTTATTTGCTTGACAGATGCATTTTTATGGACTTAAAACCCTCAAGCATCAATCCCTGCCATTATAAAGCTTGGATTAGCCAGGGCTTTTTGAATATAACTCTGATTGTATTCGTCTGAAAGAAGAATGTCGTGTACACCTAGGATGACTTGAGGGGGAGCAAATAATGGGCTAATTTTCATTTTTGGATAAACTATCCCTTTAACCCTCCAAAAAACCAAGGATGGAATGTTGGACACTTCACACATTCAACTGTCGCAGATTTAGTTACGTAGCGGAGGGGGAGGGGCTATTAGACGCCGATGTTTGCAACTTTATTGACAAAATATAAAACTATAAAATTCATGGCTGAGTGTATGCTGCCTTTACTTGTTATTGGAAATTTCCTACTTCCCACTTCTAAAGTTGTGATTACAAGTCTGTCGATTCAAATGCTTTGTTGTCAGAAACAGGACACCAGGTTTATTCTTTATTTATATGGAAAATCGTATTAAAGCCAAAATTGTATTTAGCGTCCCATTTGTTGAAAATCATATAAACATCTAGATAGCTTACTGACAATTCTGGAATTTTTGTCAAATCTATGCTATTTTCTGTATATGAAACATAAAGTATGCTTCAAATGTTTATTCATGTATGTAAATATACACTATTTTAACAAGACAGCACTGTAAAAAAAAATATTTCAAAGTTATTTCAACTTAGATTATGTTAAACTGACTTAAAAAATGTGTTGCCTCTTGTATAATTTATAAAAAAAGTTTAAAATTTCGTAACTTATTTTGTTGAGTTAAAATAATAAAACACGTTGTCATAACTTATCGAATATATATATTTTTTTTACAGTGAATGTAGCTGTTGTGGAAAAAATATATAAAGAATATCAGTCACACCAGAAATCATTTTTCTCTCTGCCATGTTTAAAGCTTATGGCCCGCCCAACTCATAAATTTGGGCATTTAAATGATCCCCGAGCTTCCCAGTGGTAAAAACGACTTGAGAGGGCATTCATGTCAAATATTTAACTAGAAAACTTTTACAATAATTCTGATTACATATAAAGGCACAAGGCAGTATAAATTCATAATGTGTGCATATAGTGTTTAGTGTGTCATTTGGGATGCAAACAAAATATAAAAAAATATATATCTTTTTTTATTTAGATTAGTTGTCATAATGCGAAAAATCCTAATGGTCTTCAAAAAGTTGGTCTTTTTTTGAGGTAGAAGTGAAATGTGGCCTGGACTCTATTAGACTTAGTCTTTCCAAAATAATCTTATTAATAGAGCACATTTTTTTAACCTCTTTAAAAATCGCTTTTGCAAAATATGTTTAGACAAAGACTCCTCTGATACCAGTAGCTTATTAAAAGTAGTTTATTACTGAGTCACCTCATGGAGGCTGCCATGTTGAGATCACATGACCAGCCGAATTCTACTCAATTTATCTCTTATCACTTACTCAGTGCAACTTCGAAATTACTGTTAATTTAATTTAGTAGTTTATTTAGTAACAAGGACCCCTGTTATTTTCTATTCCAGCAGCCTCACCTGTGTGCAAGCATGATTCGGATCATATCTCCCTTGTGTGTTCTTCCCTTTGCGCTCCTCTTTTTGTGCACGAACGCACGTCCCGATTCGCCTGCCCGGTCAAGGCGTGCTCCCGCTGCCAAAGTGCGACTGGCAGGAATCGGCCACAGAGAAAATGAGGGACGCGTTGAAGTCCTGCACAATGGGACGTGGGGCACCGTATGCGATGACGATGTCGACATTAAACTCGCTAATGTGGTTTGCAGGGAACTGGGTTTCCAAAATGGCATAACATGGGCACACAGTGCCAAGTACGGAGAGGGAGATGGTGAGTGAATTTCTCTACTAAAATACATGGAATGTGGGTTATGAATCTCTTTTGACTCAAATTAAGATTCTGTCATCACAGCCATTGTTGTCCCCAACCTGTTTGACTTTCTTTATTTGGTAGATGTTTAGCAGAATGTCAGCGCTGCTCTTTTTCATACAATAAAAATGATAAAAGCCGCCATTCTCCAAATTTGAGTTTTTAGGTGAACTATCCCTTTAAGTGTTTTAAACACATGTCTGAATAGCAAAGGTTTAAGAAATGTTATTTTCCCATTTAACTGTGGATTATGTGAAACACTTGAGAGCAATTGTGTATGGAGGCGCATTGCTGTTTAAAATAGCTGTTTTTCACTAGTGCAAGTGTACAGAGCTACTGTTCTTTACGTCGCCCAAATAGTTCCCTGTAATTTCACTTTAAGGCAGCTATAAAGACAGCCACTAACCCAAAGCATGTATAACACTTAGTTGGCAAGACAACGCTGTCATTAAAACTAAAACAAACCCTTCAGACAGCTTCACCAGAGCTCTTTTGTAATGCTTTTGATGGGGACACTTCTTTCCCATATTAAAGAAGCATTGTGTACGTGAAGCCTGAAGACTTTTGCTTTATAAGCTACTTATGTAATATGTACCATTTTTTTTTTCTTAATATACAATTGCAGCATCACCTTTTTCCTCTCGGAGTCTGAAATGGTTCAATAAAGGTTGCGGTGTCACTAAACCCCTCCTTTACGAGAGCCTACTCTGCTCTGATTGGTCTGATGGCCCAGTCTATTGTGATTGGTCGACTGCTTACAGTGCATGTCAGAAACAAAATATCCATTACCATATAATGATGCCAGTAGTGAAGGCATTGGTTTTACCATATCAATTTTAAGTCCTCATCCTTTGGAAGTGCATGCAAAGGGGATTTGCTTTCGCAGCGTATAAAACGGTGTCTTTTTGACATTTTGACAAAACAGACCAAACCTTTCCAAGCCTCAGCTACAACTATAATGTTTGAGGGCACGTCAAAGTTGACGTTTGGTCCAATTTTTGGTCCAATAAAGACCATAAATGGCATAATCCAAATTTGTTAGGTTCGAGTAGGAATTAAGGCCCTATTTACAACTGATATTGAGATGCATTTTGGTTGATCGTATTACAAGTGGACGGAGCTAAATACAGGTGTAAACGGGGTCTAAAACTTTTTGAGCTAGTCCACCTTTAACCACTTCCAGAGGTTGTTAAAAAACGCATTCGACAAGATTGCTTTCGTAGTGTAGATGCACAAGTGGTTGAATGTGTTCGAACAGCCACAAAAAAAAAAAAACGCCTATTCTCTGCCTACTGACCTTAATGCATAAACATTAAGGGAAGTGCGCTAGCCAGAAGGGATTGAAACTTTAGCCGCGTTTCCAACGCAATAACTTTCCCCAAGAATTAGGGACTAAAGGATCAGGGTAAACATTTCCCCCTCAGAAAGTCCCTACTTTTTCAAAGTTGAGAGCTTTTGGGGTGAATGTTCCTGGGAGAAATTGTACCTAGTAATTTCGGTGGAAGCGTGGCTAAAGTCAGCTGGAGAGTTTACGAAAAACGCAAAGCACAATGTTCTCTCACCATTCCTGATTTCTAACACACACTTCCATTTGTCTTGCACTTTGGTCTTTTGAAACTTTGCAAGACATTTTACATTCACAACCAGCTATATTACACACTACCTGAAAGGTAATATCTGAGAAGCTTAAAGGACAAATCCGGTGAATTTTTAAGTTTATCTTGATCGTTATATCTTTGTGGGTACAGTCTATAGAAAAAAAAAAATAACCGGATTGGTGCTTGCAACACGGAGCTATTACAGTTAATGCCACTGCTCATTGGCTCGTCGGTTCTCAGTATTGAACATGTCCGAAAGAAATGGTTTTCGATTCTGTACTGCTGATCCGAGAACCGCTGTAGTTTCAGTTACACGCTCATGCTCAGGATCAGCTGCTCGTGAGTTCATCAGATCATCAGATCTCTCAGCAAAACATATCTCAGTTCAGTGAACGGTTGGAGTTACAACATATAATTCAAGACATTAGTCCAAAATGGTGAACTGGTTTGCCCGGTTCACTAAAAAGAACCGGTTAAAAAGAACGATGTGTTCGTGAGAGAACTAGAGTGATGATCCGATCGGGCTCAAAAGTGAAGAAGAAATGATTCACGTTTGTGCCTTTCCGAATTGTGGCAACAGAATGTGAAAATTTGCAGCGAACACTTGACTAACTTACACAGAAGCAAAACAGCGGGGCCGGTTGAAGAAAAATGCCATTCCGTGGTCGAAGATGGGTTCAACCACTGTGGAGGTAATGCAAACTTTATTTATCCTTTCATTTGGGCACACACGGCTTGAGGAAAGATGTGCAGTATTAAAATAATCATGCTTTACACACAACACTCTTTCCAACTATTTGCCTTTTTTTCGGCTACAACTGCGTTCCCACGGGACTTCAGTGCGAGACTGCAGCTAGCCGTCTAAAACACTATTTACGTGAATTTATACAACGGCTAAGTGGCTAAATGCATCTCGCTGTCATGTAAGGGCCCTGTTTATGTTGGACAGAACTCTTAACTGCATTTTGTGTCTGTTAAGAGGCACAAAGATTCCCTTTACGTTTATGCCCCCAAAGCTGCCATTATAGCTGAGTGGGGGCTCTGGGCATTAACTGTAATAGATCCGTGATTCAAGCACCAATCCGGTTCGTTTTTTTCTTCTTCTATAGACTGTACTCACAAAGATATAAAGATCAAGATAAACTTAAAAATTCCCCGGAGTTGTCCTTTAATAAGGGTACTCTAAGACCCATCATTGCTGTTTTATTCATCTAATGCTTTTGTAACCGCTAACAACTGTCCCAGGCCCCATTTGGATGGATAACGTGAGGTGTGAAGGAACAGAGAAAACTCTGAAAGACTGCAAGTCGAATGGGTGGGGTGTTCATGACTGCAAACACACTGAGGATCTCGGGGTGGTCTGTAGTCCAGAAAGAAGGCTGGACCAAGTGCATCCTGGAGTCACCAGAAGAGGGCACACCATCGCTCTCAGACCAAACGCAGTCACCTCAAATCGTTGGCAGGACATTTACTCTGGTTCAAGAACACATTCACATCTCAGACAAGGCAACGGACATTCCCAGGATCATACCGGATGGGATCAATTCTCCAGACAGCAGTTTCATAATCCGGTAAACAGATTGCAGTAGATCTGAAATGCTTACGGTTAACTCTAAACTGAAACCTGACCGTGAAGTTTTAATTCAGAAGTAATCTCATCTGCATGTTCTTTAAATTTAGGATTGAGTTGAACATTTAAATAAAGCATTTATTCATCTTTGTGTCATACTAAACTCATCTTACATTCCTTCTTCTGTGGAACACAACATAATACTTTTTAATGAATACCCTTTAAAAACTTGGAATATAGGGCACTAGTTGCATTTGACCACATTTCCAATACTTTTATAGTACTTTTGCGCTATTTTTATGCATGACACGTACAAAGAACATAATTTGGTCAAGTACGGCATGTTCCTAGATCAACATATTTTGTTGATCCTGGAACAACAGTCCTGTCTGAAAATGTTGTTCTAACCATATCCCCACCCTAAACCTAAGCCTACCCAAAAGTTATCCCTAAAATCTGGGAAATTATAGCTAAATAACACTGATGTAGAAGCAACTAACCCTGGTTGATTGTAAGCCTAAACTTGACATAAACTGTAAACTTGTCCCTTAATCTGATTGTTGATTGGAATGTTGTTCAAAGATGTATGTAGTTGAACATGTACTTGACAAAGTCACGTTTACCTTTGATCAATATGCGGGTAAACGGTGGCAGATTTTTCATTGTTGGGAAAACTATTCCCATTGCAGGTATGTTTATGAGAAAATGTGTTTTCAATCTTCCTCTAGTCTGCCAGTAGGGTGAGGATTGAAGAAGTCCGTCTCAAGCCAGTCTTGATGGTTACAAAGAGGCGCACTCTTGTCACGGAGGGTGTGGTGGAAGTAAAGCATGCTGGGAGATGGAGACAGGTGTGTGATAAAGGCTGGAGTCTGAATAGCAGCAGAGTTGTGTGTGGGATGCTTGGCTTTCCGGACGCGGAGCAGCCCAACATGAACACCTACAAGTGAGTCCTGCACTTCTAATGATAAATACAACATGTGCACTGGCATTTGTCTCTGAGGTTTTGGTTTTGAGATAATTAGTATTATATTAAAACACAACTTTTAGTGCTAATTCAATGTTATTGGCTAATGTTAGTTTTGTAAATTTCATTATGTTAGGGTTTCCCAGACTTTTGACTAACAACATAAAATCAGGTCCAGACTGCAGCATATTCTGTCCAAAATCTGCCCACTTGTGCGGGAAAAACTGTCTGGCTTACATCTTGCAGAAGTGTAGCAGCCAGCAAGAGTTTTATTTGTACGTGCTTTTTAGGTTTGGGTAAATATAGGTGAAATTAGGTTATATACTTCATGATTCTAAAGTTCAGGGTCTGTTAGGTTTTTGAATGAAGTCGTTTATGCTCACTAAGGCTGCATTTATTTGATTAAAAAAATACAATAAAAAGTGTAATATTTTGAAATATTAACATATTATAAGAATAACTGTTTTAAAATGTAATGTATTCCTGTGCTGGATAATCTGATTTTGTACATCATTACACCAGGCCTCAGTTATATGATCCTTCAGAAATCATTTAATATATTGTTGTTGTAATATTTTACATGAGGAGAAAGTTAAAAATCTATACTTACTTAGTAAGTATAGTATTTTTATAGTATTTTTATCTATAAAAAAATACTTTTACTTTAAACCCACAAAATCACAGCCTTAGCCCATTCAGAAGTACCGGTACTTAAAAACCTACACAGCCTGACAAAAATACAAATTTTAAAGAAAAACATCAGACGAACTTATTAGCTTTTGCATCTAAAGTCTTCATATACAGTATATATATTTTTAAATTACATTTTTTTTCAATGAAAATATACTCCATAACCTTAATAATATTCATTTCAGTATAATTTAAGAAAAAAAATATAGAGAGACCGCCGTTTTCTTCAAGGGATCCTATCTATCTTTATTCTTTTCCCTCTTGTTTTGTTTGTTTTGGATGTTTGTTGGACCACACAGGCTGTAGTGAGGATGATATTGCATGACGAAAAAGCTAATTTCTTAGCACTAAAAAGATGTTTGTCTCTGCATGTAGTGGAAAGTGAAAGATTCACCTCCTCTGTTGGTTGGAAAAGCCCGTCTGTTTCCCTTATCTCTGTTCCCCAGGCACCTTTCACAAACCTGAGCACTTAAGCGATGATTAAAAGATCTTTCAAACGTACTGATGCTATCTGGACCTCAGTGTTGCTGAAATGAACGGTCTTTTCTGAACGCTTAGATTTAAGTAAGAAGTCTAATATTCCTGCTGATTGTTATTGGAAAGGGACATCAGTTTAAAGCCTTCAAAGTGTCTGTTGTTGGAGAAAGGGCTTCGGGTTTGTTTAATGATTTTATTGACATTGTCACCCTTGATTTTCTCCTGCCTTCTCACAGAATGTTTCCCTGAACAGTGTTGCGAACCAAGCTTTCCTGTCACATTGTTGTCTTTCTTGTTCAGCTCTTTTAATTATGTAAACAGCACATTCATTTTGGGAGTGTCTGGGCTGTATTTTACCTTTAGCTCTTATTCTAAAAGGCCATTTTTACAGGTTGTCTTCAAGAGCTCTATTTGTGTAATGGGTTTAAATATAACAGTGATGGTACTGTGAATGCGAGTCCGCTGGAGCTAGAGGCTTACAGACAGGAAGAGGTGCGTCTTCAGTTGCTTCTTAAAATATGTGATGTTCTCAGATGTTCGGATGGAGATTGGCAGCTCATTCCACCAGAGAGGAACAGAGTGAGAGAAGGTTTTGGAAAGTGACTTTTTGCCTCGAGGCGAGGGAACAACAAGACATTGCCCATTCAGTAACCTCAGCTGGCAGGAGGGAGAATATATTTGTGGTATTTGATTGAGGTAGGGGGGAGCTGTTCCTGTGGGAATCCTGAAAGTCAGTGTTAGAACTTTAAACTTCTGGCCACTTCTGGGAGCCAGTGGAGTGGGATCAGGAGGGGTGTGACGTGGTATAAATACAGAATCAGAGATGAGTTGTTACTGCTCTTTTCAGAAAATGTTAATTTCGGTAACTACTTATAAACCTATACACATTATCTATCTATCTATCTATCTATCTATCTATCTATCTATCTATCTATCTATCTATCTATCTATCTATCTATCTATCTATCTATCTATCTATCTATCTATCTATCTATCTATCTATCTATCTATCTATCTATCTATCTATCTATCTATCTATCTATCTATCTATCTATCTATCTGCCTGCCTGCCTGCCTGCCTGCCTGCCTGCCTGCCTGCCTGCCTGCCTGCCTGCCTGCCTGCCTGCCTGCCTACTTATTTTTGTCTCCTGCAACCCAGTTGCCTACCCACTAATATTTAATTTAGATGAAGCGTATTTTTATTACTTTATTTTTTAATTTTTTAAAGGGTCAGTGTTGTCTGCTAACACCAGACCAAGCTCAATCTTTTAATCTTCTAATGGTCTGGGGAGTCTGCTATGTATTTTTACTGCACAAGAGGCGTGATCAACTGACATTGTTCAAATGACTGTGTACAAAATTGGATAGTCCTTCAACCAATCATACCACAAGAAGCGTGATCAATGAGCATAGTTCAAATGACTCCGTACGCAATTGGATAGTCCTTCAACCAATCATACCACAAGAAGCGTGATCAACGAGCATAGTTCAAATGACTCCATACGCAATTGGATAGTCCTTCAACCAATCAGACCACAAGAAGCGTGATCAACGAGCATAGTTCAAATGACTCCGTATGCAATTGGATATTCCTTCAACCAATCAGACCACAAGAAGCGTGATCAACAAGCATAGTTCAAATGACTCCGTATGCAATTGGATATTCCTTCAACCAATCAGACCACAAGAAGCGTGATCAACAAGCATAGTTCAAATGACTCCATACGCAATTGGATAGTCCTTCAACCAATCTAGACTACAAGAGGCTTGATCAACAAATATAGCTGAAATGACTCCGTGCACAACTGGATAGTCCTTCAACCAATCAGGGCACAAGAGGCGTGATCAACTGACATAGTTCAAATGACTCCGTATGCATTTGGATAGTCCTTCAACCAATCAGACCAAAAGAAGCGTGATCAACAAGCATAGTTCAAATGACTCAGTACGCAATTGGATAGTCCTTCAATCAGACCAACGACCCATCGTTTCTCTATCTGTCATTGTGTTCAACCTGCCAATAGCGCGCCTGGTGGATAAGCTAGTTTGTGATTGGTCCCTGTAAAGTTGTAACAGGCAGGATAGAAAAATGTAGTCTGACGTGGTCAAACTCAATTCTAGTCAGAATATGAGTCTGAAACTGCTCCACTGGGCTGTGATTATGGGGCGTGTTTCAACCGAACCAGAAAAGACATCAATTGGATAGACCTACAACCAATCAGAGCAACGAAGCGACGAATTGTCAAATGTCAACAAACAGAGCTCAACTGAACTGTGTTGCCAAGTCCACGTTTTTTTCCCCGCGGGTTGTTTTCTATGTTCGCGGGTTGGAGCGACTATTATGTGAAATAGACCCATTAGTGTGAATTTTAGTAGGGAACCGTGCCAAAATAACACACATTTTACCCCCCAAACGCCATTTCCCCCCCGGAGAACCCCCCGAGAAGCTATTGTTTAGGGCTAGCAGTTGGCGGGTTTTGTTGTAAAAACTTGGCAACCCTGTCTGCACGCACGCTGAAATCAGGCTGGAATACACGATCTTTGCCGGTGTTGTAAAAAAATAAAATAATTTAATGATACACACAGTACTTACCCAACATGATCATAATTTCTGAGAGAAATTGTGAAGGTGAATGCATATAGAAACAAGCTCTCCATTTAGGATTCGAAAAAAATATAATCCAAGCCCCTTTGATGACGTGCATGATTACGTTACTGTTGATCATCTGTCCATCATCGTCTAAAGCCCGCCCTGATGATTTCATTGGTCCGAACAGTTTCTGTTCGGGGATAATTACTCCTCTATGGAGCGAGGCCAGATTGAACTGCTCGACCTAAAAAATTTGTGGGCGGGGCTAAGTTCGGCTGGCATCCAGGCTAAGAAATATATACAGGTGTCTGTAACAAATCTTAGATGGGAAGGAAGGAGGCGGGAACCGGCGAATGTTTCAAAACTTTAATTCACAAATAAATAAACAAAACGAAAGTAAAACCGCGGACAGCCCCTCACGGACGACTGCCCGCAAATACCCACTCAATAAACCGTGGGCAGCCCCTCACGGATGACTGCCCACATAAACCTAATAAAACATAACTCAACATAAACTCCAGGCCTGGTCCTCTCTCGTCTTCCGCAAGCCTTGCCCCTCCTTTTATGCTCCCGTCACATGGCCGCGAGACAAGACCGGTGTGCCATGCAGCTGGCACTCATGAACATTAATCACCGGCCCGCTCTCGCGGTCCCTCGCCCCGCTGCCTGTCACACCACAGTGTCGAAATAAAATCCAATAAAATCACCAGCAGATCGAGCTGGGTTTACCTGGTCTTAGGTCAGTGTACATTAATCAACATTCATGATTGTAAATGTACCCAAAATAGCCAGAAGGCTAGTTTTCATTGAACGTCCCTTTGCCAGCTATTATAGGCTTTTACTGTCTTAGTTATTTACCTACTTACCTACCTAGTCAACTACCTAGCATTTGCTTACCTATCTTCTTAATATCCTAATTTTCTACCTACCTTCTAACTACATTTTTTACACTCCTACCTAACTACCTACCTTTTTTA
Organism: Pseudorasbora parva; assembly: GCF_024679245.1. Taxonomy (NCBI): domain Eukaryota; kingdom Metazoa; phylum Chordata; class Actinopteri; order Cypriniformes; family Gobionidae; genus Pseudorasbora; species Pseudorasbora parva. The sequence goes on along the minus strand of NC_090188.1, from coordinate 31,434,346 downwards.
CCTACCTAACTACTACATTATTCTTACCCTCCTGCCTACCTACCTTCTTGGTGACCTATCATTCACCTACTTGCTACATATCCACCCTTTTTATCTACCTACCTAGCTACCTTGTTTTTTTTTATTGATTTTTTTTAACCAAAAACCACTTAACCCCCATCCACTGTATCTACAGTTTTTGCCTACCTCCCTATTTATTTTCTTCCCCTCCTTCCTACCTACCTACTAACCTTCTTATTTGTCTGTAGCACAAACACATTTTATTTCACAAGCAGTAAATCCATCTAACTCTGAGCAGGTTTTACTTTAACTTGAAATAGTTTGTGTAACAGTTACTACCTGCTGTTCTCATTCATGTTCTTACTTAATTTTTATTGTTGCCTTATTTTGCTCCTCTTATAGGATGCTGTTGTGGTTTTTTGAGTTACCACACTCACAGCACAGCTATTTCATTCCAATCGTCTGAATGGACTTTGGCCGTGCTGGCATGTTGTCCCATGTGCACATTATAAAAAGCACCACCTTATTCTTATGGGTCTGCGGCCTAAAAGCTTTTTTAGGTTTGTGCTGGGGCGGTATAAGTGTTGTATGTGCTTTCTGCTGATGATTCCTTCAAGGTCTATCTGCTGTTGCAAAACAATATGTCCTGATAAATGTGCATGAGCGTTGAGCAATTTTCATTTTTTATGCTCTGCAAAAGCAAATTCTTAACCTGCAGATAAGATAGTTGACAGGTTTTTGCTATCTTTTTTTAAGGCTTTGTGCCCTTTTTCCTGAGAATCCTAATCTTGAGGTCACAGGAAGACCTAAGCAAGCTTTTGTTTATGCATGACTCAAAGACATGCCACAAACAGCAACTCGAAGATGCTGTTTGAACTTAAATTAGAGCTTTTAGAGCTGGCTGTGGCTTTTGTGGCTTACATCCTAGGGAATCTCCATTTGGCGTTTTCTCGTCTGTGAGCGTGCCCAGTACCTGACCTCACTATGTAGTACGTGCGTTTCGTCTCAAAAGAGCACCAGACTTGGCAGATGTACTGAAGAGCGATCTCTCACACTCCCACTCAGCGTCTCAGAGATCGCGAGCCACCCCGCCCTGACACTGCTTCTTCTGGATCGTCCGCTGAAGATGCTGTAATTAAATGTTGAGCCCCTCAGAAGATTTCCACGTTTCTGGCGAGTAAGGGAAAGGCAGATTACAATTATAGCCTGTCCTTTTGGCTGCTGTGTCAGCAGGACACACTCTGTGTCACAGAGGAAATTGAAAGACTTAAACCACAGTTTAGAAAACAAAATACACAAGAAAAAAAATACATAATAGGTCTGATTTTGTCCTTTCAGTCTAAAGCAGTGCCCCAGTAAGAGTGTTTTTAAAGAAAATCAGTTTGTACTGTAATATTTGGCTCAGTGTAATTTAATTGCAGACTTTAAATTTAAATTTAAATTTTCAATCCATTGAGAATAACCTTTGAGGTTCAAGCATCATAATCAGCATCTATGCTCATGTTTAGACATTCAACATTCAGTGGTGTGGTGTGAGAGATTTGTCATAATTTTTTATTATTTATATGTTGTATTATATCACAGGATGAGGCAAAACATTTTTCATCTAATCAAAGGCTATGGCCAAATACATAACCTGCACATTAGAGGTCTTCACGGGTCCAAATATACCTAGCGTTGTAGCCATCGTCTTCCTTCCTTGTACCTGATTGTGATGTACTACAATATTCCTCTCTTGTGTTCAAAGCATGCTTGATTCACTCATCATTTCAGCTGTAAAGTCCACTTTATGTCACGGTGATCGATTTATGCGTCTTTGCAGATTTGCATTTCGACTCGAGTTAACTCACATAATAAGTTTGACTGTTTGCCCTTTTGAACTTATAACGATTGCTCGTTCAGTGCCATTGCCGTTGACGTTAGCATTATTTATTTGCCATAATCTCTGTGAGCCAAATCTGACTAGCAGAACTTTAAGATTAAACAAGACGGTTCATTCATATTATTTTTAGTCACAGCGGAAGCTCGGGTTGCCATAGAAACCATTCTTCTAGAAGCGCATTTGTGAGGTCAGGCACTGATGTTGGACGAGAAGGCCTGGCTCGCAGTCTCCGCTCTAATTCATCCCACAGGTGTTCTGTCAGGTTTAGGTCAGGACTCTGTGCAGGCCAGTCAAGTTTCTCCACAATAAACTCGCTCATCCACGTCTTTATGGTTCTTGATGTGTGCAGTCATGTTGGAACAGCAAGGGGTCACCCCCAAACTGTTCCAACAAAGTTGGGAGCATGAAATTGTCCAAAATGTCTTGGTATGCTAAAGCATTAAGAGTTCATGTCACTAGAACTAAGGGGCCAAGCCCAACCTCTGAAAAACAACCCCACACCATAAACCCCCTCCACCTAAATTCACACTTGGCACATTGCTGTCAGGCAAGTACCGTTCTTCTTGCAACCACCAAACCCAGACTCGTCCATCGGATTGCCAGACAGAGAAGTGTGATTCCTCACTCCAGAGAACAAGTCTCCACTGCTCTAGAGTTCTGTGGTGGCATGCTTTACACCACTGCATCTGACGCTTTGTAAGGCTTGAATGCAGCTGCTTGGCAATGGAAACCCATTCCATGAATCTCTCTACGCACTGTTTTTAAGCTAATTGTGAGCAGTGCCGTTTCTAGGCATAGGCAAACTAGGCGGTCGCCTAGGGCGCCAACAGCTGGGGGGTGCCAGTAAGATTTTTTAGTTATTTCATATATATTTTATTATTAATATTTCGTACTTTTGCTATTTCGAGGCATTATGATTAGTTGCAATTATTGGAGTGAAGTCGCCATGGTGATAGTGGCGCTTCTGTAATGAGATCATGTACAGGGCGGCAGGGAACGTAAAGAGTTTTAGTTTCATCATCATGAAGAGGTCAAAGCCATCAGGTGCTCAGTATCGTCAAAAAAAAAGTGCAAGATATGAATCTTGCCTAGGGTGCCAGAAAGGCTAGAAACGGCCCTTATTGTGAGCTACTTTGGAGGTCTGTATACAGCTATTGACTCTGCAGAAAGTTGGTGACTTCTGCACACAGCGCCCCTCAGCATATGCTGACCCCGCTCTGTAATTTTATGTGGCTGAGTTGCTGTTGTTCCCAATTGCTTCCACTTTGTTATAATAGCACTAACAGTTGACCATAGAATATTTAGTAGTGAGGAAATTTCATGAATGGACTTATTGAACAGGTACCTATCCAGGTATCAATTTTGATTTCACTGAGCTCCTGAGAGCGACCCAATCTTTCACAAATGTTTGTAGAAGCAGTCTGCATGCCTAGGTGCTTGATTTTTGGCCATGAAAGTGATTGGAACACCTGAATTCAATTATTTGGAGGGGTGTCCCAATACTTTTGGCAATATAGTGTGTAAATATTACTATTAATATTACTATAGTATATTCCCAAAAACTTGCATCCTTGTATTCTATTATGTCATAACTGTAGAGATTAGTCGTTTAGCTCTACTACTTTAGCACCCTATTGCTTAAATAAATGCTTAAACAGCATAACTAAGCTGTAGTGAGAGAGAAAGAGTTTTGTGTGTATGTGCATAGACTAATGCTTAAAACAGTGGCATGATTGTTGTCTCCAAACAGACCAGCTCTCTCTATCATTAAGTTTTCTTGGTTCAGCAGTAAACCAAGGGTGGAACTCTTGGACTAATTACATGAGCAGGTGGGTATTTCAGCGCCAGCAACTGTAAGAAGAAAAAGAACAAATATATACAAGTTATTGTCCAAAGTATCTCTTCATGTTCAGAGCATTACATTTGATATGTATAAGGCTAGCTTAATATATAAAATAAATGATTTATTTATTTGAATGCTAGCTGTAAAGGATCGTTTTTTTTAGTTCTGTAGCTGTAGACCTGAATTACGAGAGTGTTACTCTGCTACATAGTGTCATATGGTAGAAACATCCAGATCCTTTAATGAGGTCATTAAACTGGAGATCACACACAGCATTGTACTTTAGTTTGCTGACTGATATTCTCTCTTGAATTTCATTTGTTAAGACGTCAGGAAAGGGAGTCTATTAAATCTGTATTGAATGTACTTGAAAAGTCCTTATTTAAGTAGACTTAAGCAGACTTTTAGTAGATAAACACTTTTATGTCTGTAGTTCAGATTCAGCAAAATCTGAGGAAAATCCTTTGGGTTAACACCCCACATCTTTAATAAATACCACATTTAGTTGTACAGGTGGTGGATGATGACAGTGATTATATAATGTGTCATTCTGATGACAGGAGCGTTAGAGAGCAGGTGTCATTGGGTGAATCTCTCTCTCTCTCTCTCTCTCTCTCTCTCTCTCTCTCTCTCTCTCTCTCTCTCTCTCTCTCTCTCTCTCTCTCTCTCTCTCTCTCTCTCTCTCTCTCTCTCTCTCTCTCTCTCTCTCTCTCATATTCTGAGTATAAGTTTGTCTCAGTTTGTTTTTTGGGAAGTCTTACTGTGTCCATTTCAGGATACCAAAATGCCGGTGGAAATATCTGTTTATAGAATGTACATATTTGAAAGCCAGTTCAGTGGTAGATTAAGTTAAAACATATGTGCTTTGATGTCTGTGTCTGTGGGCCATACATTTTATTATTATAACAGCAATGTAAACAGATGAATCTTTAAAGTAGCTTAAATAAAGACACAAATGGTAATGAACCGGTCAAGACCTGGAAAAGTGAGTTTTTCCTCCAACTGCCTGGATGACAACAATCTTGTGTGGTTTATTTGCCTTTTTTTCCAGTGCAAAATATATATTTCTAATATTATTTTTAAATTAATAACAGCATCATAAATTGCATAATTTTTATAGATATTTTCAACATGTCGTTTTCCATTTACAGAAAAATTTGGGATAAAAAAGTCAAGGATTCAACAACCAGGTGAATTCAGTTTACTCTTCTTTGCCACATATCTGCATGCACACTAAAGCATGTTCCTTTGCATCAGAACATCTTATTACTCTTAATTTCCCTCTCTTAATATAGTCTTGTGAACTTTGATGTCTCCTAGATTGAGTCAGATGACTAAGAAAAAAGGATTCTGGGTTGAGAAAGTACATTGTCTGGGTACAGAGCCCAGCCTGGCGGAGTGCCACGCCCAGCTGTCAATCCCTCGAAGCCCCGCCCCCTGTAAGAACGGTCGCCATGCTGTGGCCCGCTGTGTCCCAGGACCACAATTTGCTCGTATGTCCTCTGGCAGACCCCAGGCACCTCACCCTGTGCAGGTAATCCTTAAAACTGCCAGCAAAAAACAGATTTTTTTTTATCCAGATGGCTTTTATCTTTTTATCCGGTTTTAGATAGTCTGGACAGCAAAAAAATCTGATTTAAAATTAAACACAATTTAGAGTTCCACTTTTCCAATGTTTTCTTCAGTTTTTATTATTAAAAAATACCTTTCTGATGTGATAAGTGATATGTTATGGGAAAAGGGAATAGAGCACGTTCGTTAAAAGGCGGATTTGCGTCAAAACCTTTGCCATGTGCCTTACTGTCAACAATCCAGGATCTCTTTTATCATTTTGTCTGACGCAACCAGTAGTCAGTGGGTGGAGTTTATGTAAATAGCCTCTGGGGTATTTAATATTAAATAGTTTTTAGAATGAATTGTCCAATTCTCACTATTAATTAACTATTAAATTGCCTCAATAAACTCCTAATTAGGTACTGCTTATTAAAAGTTAGTAAGGAAGTTATTAGGTAGCATTGAGGGATGTAGAATAGGGTCAAATATGGTCATGCTGAATAAGGCATTAATATGTGCTTTATAAGTACTAATAAACAGCCAATATCCTAATATGCATACTAATAAGCAATTGAACCCTAAACTAAAGTGTTACCATGTAAATAATATGAGGCGCAATGATTTGATCTACAAACCTTCAACCCTGAATATTTTCAACCCTGATGTTTTGAATGAAACAGAACTGGCATAAACAATACTGATCAAAAGTTTCCAAAATAAAATATTAATTAGTTGTTTTCAACATACTATTTTTTTTCTTTCTTGGGCACCAAATCAATATTAGAATGATTTCTGAAGGATCATGTGACACTGAAGACTGGAGAAATGATGCTGAAGATTAGGACTACATATTTTAAAATATATTAGAATAGCAAACAACTATGGTATATCATAAAAAGAATGTCATAATGTAGTGTTTTACTATATTTTTCATCTAATAAATGCAACTTTCGTGAAGTTAGACTTTCAAAAATGTGTACAGTTGCATTTTGTCATGGGAGAAATGTCATGGGTTACACAGATATTTAGGGTTGGGGCTATTAGAAGCCGCCATTCAAAAAAAAAAATAATAATAATAATACATTTGTTGACCACTAATCTGAAGATTTGGGAAGGCAGTCTCATTGGTGGTCCTCAAATGTCTACTGTGGTTGTAACAACCCTGGTACTTTGGGCCTGAGGTGGAAAAATAAGATTTCCTGAAAGTAACCTTGCCCATCTTTTTTCTCCTCTCATAGCTGTCAGTGCGCCTGAAGGCAGGGCCACGTCTGGGAGAAGGCAGAGTCGAGGTTCTGCGAGAGGGAAAGTGGGGAACTGTGGTTGACCACCTGTGGGACCGTATCTCAGCCAGCGTGGTGTGCAGAGAGCTGGGCTTTGGCTCTGCCAAAGAGGCTCTTACCGGAGCATACATGGGTCAAGGTGAGAATTACAGTAGTTTAAGCTTGTTGACCCAAAAATAAAAAAAATATATATTATTTGTTATTATTTACTTACCCTCATTCTGATCCCAGTTGGAACCGCATGAGGGTAAGTAAATGACAGAATTTGAATATTTGGAGGAGGTGTTCCTTTAATCTGCCAATATGGTGTTTTTGGGAAGAAGGTGATTCATAATACAAGCGTGGTTATTACTGAGTTTGGCACATGATTTCTGAGTAGTCTGAGCTTAATAAAAAAAACTCTGCTTATCTGTGGGATACGCCTGTCTGCAGCTGAATATAAAAGCAGTCTATGGCGTGACATGAGGATCTTACATTACGCAATATCACACTCTTCAGGTACAAAACATGAATGTTGGCAATGACGATTCTTTAAGCCGCGGAACTTTCCCTGAACTTTCTGTTCCTCAGATCCACACTGCGTGTTAGTTTACTTTAGCTGAGTGAGACAAAACTCAACGCCGATCTGTATTACAAGCGGCATCTTTTCCCTTTGGCAGAGCAATTATCCCATCTTGTCGGAGTGAAGCGATGACGGTAGCAATTTATGAAAGACTTGCAGATATCGCACTGATGAAAAACACAGCCACTACTTTTGTGCAGTGTTTTTAAGAAATTAAGTTTGACTCAAGGTGTTTCAAAGAAAATTAAACCATTCAAAAAAATTAAAGGATAAAATGTTGATTTATGGATTATGACAATTTTAGGGCTCTGTTACTTTAAAATATAAGCTGTAATGCACCGGTAGGCCAGTGACTAGTATGAAAGTACAGACTCTTAAAAATGAACCTGCATAAGGCTGACCATGCACTTTCATCTTCTGAAAATAATCCAATCAAGATTTTTAATTTAACACTTGTCAAGTGCCAAATTCTGTAAGAACAAATAGTCTTTATAATGTTACTTGCCTGTTACTGGCTGACAATGTTGTTTTTAGGAATGGCACCTTTAAAATTAAATTCAAAGCAAATAGCTGTTAAGTGGTACAACTTTCTTCTTTTTTTTCAAACGAATGGAATATTTGAAATATTCCATACATTAATATTTAAAGGGGGGGGGGTGAAACACTCAGTTTCAGTCAATCTCATGTCAATCTTGAGTACCTATAGAGTAGTATTGCATCCTTCATATCTCCGAAAAGTCTTTAGTTTTATCATATTTATAAAAGAAATATGGGCTGTACCGAGTCTTTCCGGAAAAAACCGAGCGCCTGGAGGCGTATCGTGTGGGCGGAGCTAAAGAATGACAAGAGCGCAAAGCGATGACGTCCTCAAGCGTGGAGAAACCCATCTATCTCAGCCAAGCCTGCAGTCTCCCTCTCATTTACTGAAGCTTTCGTGCCTCGATCGCCCCCCGGTGACCGGTCCCAGTATAGCCGCCCCTCTGTGATTTCTAATGGACGCGAGGCAAACAAAATAATAAAATTACACTTCAAAAATGTTTCCCCAAAGTTAGTTTATGTCACTGAAGGCAGTTATCATCACGATGATTTCATTTCAGGTGTTCGTTTTAAAAATAAGTTTACTTTGAGTTAGTTATTTGATGCTATAAAAACGGGGGGTGTGACGTCATGATTGACAGCTGAGACTGACGGCTTCTCTGAGTGAAGTTGTCACTGAGGCACTAACGGACTTTTTTCGAAATTTTTGGGAGCAGATTGGAGCTTTAGCTTTAATTTCTACATTTCCATAACTGTTTATTTCACACCAACATTGTTAATTGTTCTGCATCTGCGAGAGTGTGGGCGGGCTTTTGATATCGCGACTGTACTTCCTGCTCTACTTCGTGCGCTCTACTGCGCAACTCCGGTCCCGAAATCGCTACTGCGCAGACTCGGTCCCAAGATGTCCGCGCCGTGCAAGGCCGCCTGAAAGCTTCAAATCTGCCAAGCGGAAACGGATGATGTCGAGTCGTCCATATTTTTTTACGGTCTATGATCTCAGCTAATACAGATAATGATCCACAATCAAATCTGAGGCTGAAATAAATTGAACAGGAGAAACGGCAACATCAGGATGTCCGTCTCTGTGGTATGTACTGTATTTAGGGGCCTTTGTGTGCAGTTTATGAGGACATGATTCGGTTTATGGACTATTGTATGTGACTAGACCTTAGAGGTAGCAAGCAAAACGGTTTTGCACGTCAGAGTCAGAATAGTGTAATGTTATACAGAACAACAATGGAGTAACCGTTAGCGCATTTGAATGACGAAGCACGCGATCGTATCGTTTACTGATGTTTACTCATGCGACGGTAGCCAATAGCAGAGACATTTGAAGTTGATTTACTCACCGGCATCTTCCAAAGCAGGACCGCTCTGTCAAAAACACACTTCTTTGGTATGATTTGGTGAAGTCCTGTGACAGCAGTGACCGTGGAAATCCACTTTGCTACGCGACTGAAGCGATACCTTGAAGCTTCCCGTCATTTCTGCGTTCAAATCGGTTCAAATGCAGCGCTGCCTTCCCGGAATGCTGTGCTGAAGCGCTGAAGTCGCTCGACGTCACCCATAGGAATAAAGTGGAGCGCGGCGCGGACGACTGGATCTGCACCTGAGAGACTGTTTACAGCGTGCATTTCCTCTCTCTCCCTCTAGCCACGCGCGCGCGCACCCTTCCGGGAGAAGAGCCCATACGGCCCATACAAGGACCTTCCGATCTATTTAACGTCAAGTAGACCCATACTCGAAAAAAACTCGCCGAAACTTGTGAGAAACCGGAAGGAGTATTTTTAACACAGAAATACTCCATCAAACGTCCAACATTAGTTTTTGAAACTTTGTCTATGTTTAGGATGGGAATCCAAGTCTTTAAAGGTGTAAAAAGCTCAGTATGCATGAAACAGCATTTCACCCTCCCTTTAAGTAGTACCCTTGCAAAAAATAAGTATACTTCAAGTGTATTGTATTAATTATAAGTATACTATCAATTTACTAGTTGTATGTAATTTCTATTTCAGTGTACTACTGGGGACTAAATTGGCCTACTTTTTAGCTTACAAAAGTATACTTTTTTAGGTATACTTTAAGTGTAACAGTAGTAAATTATCAGTAAAAATACTCGTTTGTACTGCAACTACAACAAGTGACCTTTTGGTATAAATGATATGTTGGTATAATACTTATTTTAAGTACATATTAGTTTATGAAAGTACACTACTGTCAGTAAACTACTAGTTGCACGTTTTCTTAAATTGAACTTAACATTATACTTATAGTTTACTATTTATAATTTATTTAGTTCACTTTAGGTAATCTATTTGGTAATGTTCCTATTTAGAATACATTTTTATACTTTAACTTTTTATCTGTACTTTAGGCAGATTAGAAGTAAATTCCTTTGTACCCTTCAAGATGTTTGGTCTGGAAACTCACCATAGACAGAGCTCAATCCGAGGGGCGGGATTAACGGTTGTCTTTCAAACTCCCTCTGCACAGCGTGCACGCAATTGGATAGCGCTACAACCAACCAGAGCTAGTTGAAAGATTAAACTTTCGCCGCATCCGGTCGGCAAAACTCCGAACACATCTTCCCTTCTTAAGAATGACTTTAGTGCCGTTCTTTGTTCTTTTCTCAGAGAAAAGCTTAACTCTAAGTCTTCCAGAGTCGCGGTCAAAGCTGATTTGAAAGACCGCCGTTCGCCAGTTTCTGGGTTTACTAGAAGCACGCAAGCACAACTCTGCTGTCATTATGTTAAACCCCGCCCACCGACTCGTGATTGGCCCGACCAGAGTTTGGCGTGCGTTTACAGCTCAGAAGTGTATTGAGAGTTGCTAGATGACACTCGCGGGCAGATTCGATTTGCTGCCGCTAGGGTGCGTCTAGATTTCTAGGCTAATGTACACTACCAGTGGACTACACAAAAATCCAGATACTAACAAACGGGAACATCTATCGTTTTTTTTTTTTTTATAAATTAATATTTTCAAACAATGTAAGACAGTCTGAAAAACATTTATTAGGCTCCTAAATCAAAAGAGTAAACACAGCTATATCTCGATTATTGAGTATAGGCCATATCTGTATATGTCAAATACACTGACTCTCAGTCTTTAGTCAGTATATTTCAAGTTTACTTAAAAGCGCACTTTGTAAATTTTAGCAGCATCTAGCAGTGAGGTGTGCTTCCTTTTTGAAGCACACAGAGAAGCTACAGTGGCCGACACAGGACAAAGATGCCATCTGCGACAGCAGAGAGTAGCTAGCGCTCTGAAAGAGAAGTACTGTAGAAACATGGAGCCCCAAAATGGTGACTTCAATGTATGGGGATCTGCAGTGTATGAAGATAGAAACAGCTCATTCTAAGGTAATAAAACCATAGTGGTATATTATGTTTATACACCTCTGAAAAGTTATGTATATCATATTGCATTTCTGAAAATAAAGCACTGAAAATAGTACACACTGCTGCACCCACCCTGAAGTGTAAGTTTAAGTATCTGAGAAGTAGCCTACATAAAAAGTTGACTGAAAGTGTTCTTATTTTTAGTTTAAAAGAAGTATACTAATAGCACACTTGAATCGTCATTTATTAAGGGTAATAAGTAAGCTAATATCTTGTCTGGCTATCACCAGACCAATTTAAATTTAAGATTGACCATTTGTCTGGGGAGTCTGCTCTGTATTTTTACTGCACAAGAGGCGTGATCAACTAGCATTATTCAAATGATTTTGTACGCAATTGGACAGTCTTTCAACCAATCAGACCACAACATGTGTGATCAACAGGCAACAACTCATCGCTTCTCTATCTGTCATTTGTCAATAGCATGTCAGGTGGATAAGCCAGCCTGTGATTGGGTCCTGCAAAAGAATAACATAAGCAGTAGAAATTAATGTTCGGGTTTCCAGACTGAGTTGCCGGGCGAAATCAAATCACTGGCAGACCAGGCTGGGTTTACCCAGTCTACTAATATACACTTTTTTTCAAGAGTTTGGGGTCCGTAAACTCAGCAAGGATGCATTCGATTGATCAACAGTAATAAAAATACATACATTTTAAATAAAACAAATAATATAAATTACATCTTAATGTTAAATATTCTTAATCTCCCTTCATTGGCAGATTAAGCTATTTTAGAAAGTGACTCTTAGAAGTGAGTTTTGAATTCAACCATTTAAATGTAGGACTACTTGAGATCAAAGCTTATGATTTCTGTCCATCTATAGCATTGAGGTCTTTAGGTATTTAGTTGTTGTGTATAATTTTTCCAGTGCAGCCGAGGCCACAAAAATATATAGTGAGTGAATGAAGACACAAATTAGCGTTTCAATGACAGAACAGAGCTGGACTGTTTGGGACAGGCAGTAAAAATAGGAAATCTGTTGAGATGGGCTACATGTACCAGACTGTGGTTACCATATTTAGAAAAGATCCTGAATAATGGTGTTGGTACAGTGTTCTTTGCACTGCCTGGTTTTCCAGACAGTTAATATAACATAAAGGGATAGTTCACCCCAAAAAATGAAAATTGTCATCATACTCACTCTTATTTTGGGGTGACCTATCCCTTTAATGTGCAAACAAGTTTGAAAATGGGATGTCATTGCGGCTGCATTGTGGAGCACATTCTGTCTGTGGATTATTTATTTATTTTTGTTCAGAAATGGTTTTATGGTGGAGTTAGCGTGAACTCTGTATGATAAAGTAGATCTTTTAAGGCCAATGCAGCGTGAAGCAACACATTCTTTTGAGGCGTTCTCGAAGTCTGACCTCCCAGTAAGATTAAAGTATAAGCGTCCCTCGATGACTTCATGTTTTGAGATTTGTTCAAATGCTGTATCAGCTCTTTTACTTGAGTCAGACACTTTAGACAAGGGATTTCAAGTCACGTTCACCCTCTTCACCCTATATTTTTGTATGCAGTACACTAAGTTTTTCCTCTGGCTTTAAACTGATGCTGACATGCACTTGGCTAAGAGAAATATTAAATAGCCATTTAATCTGCTCTTAAAATAGGGATTATAGTCATTCCGTGAAAGGAAAACACCATTAATGCGGAATATATATGTTGTTTTATTTTAGGGAGAAGAACATTTTCCGTAAACCACACTCTAGTGAAACTATTCACTGCAGTCAGTCACAGAACCACTCCCTTTCCATCGGCCACTTCTGGAATACTTGGTCTTTGCTTCTTTTTTTCCTGTCATTTATTTTATGCATGCACTGTTTTATATTTATTCTTTATCAATTCATCAAAAGTAACCATAAACACATTTATAAATGTTCATGTAATGTTCACATTTTTTTCACAAAAATATTAAGCAGCACAACTGTTTTCAGCAGTTTCATTTGGTGCTCAAAATACATTTATTGTTTATAATTATCATAAACAATAAATGTATTTTGAGCACCAAATCAGCATATTAGAATGATTTCTGAAGGATTATGTGACACTGAAAACTGGAGAAATGATGCTGAAAATTCAAGTATTTTGAAATAGAAAACAGCCATTTTAGATTTCACAATATTACATATTTTTTCTGTATTTTTGATCAAATAAATGCAGCCTTGGTGAATGTAAGAGACTTTATTAAAATAACACACACACACACACAAAAAAAAAAAAAAAAACTGGAAAAATCTTAGATTTTAGTAAACCCAGATTTTAACTAATTCCTATGAAAGTTAAGCTTCCAAAGGCATAAACTGAAAATGTGCCAGACTGAACATGTGCTGTGAATCTATGCCGCGGACGCGTTTACTTCAGCTCTCATCACAAGCTCATCCATGATATATCTGACTCCTGCAGCGTTTTGGGCTGTGAGACTACCTCAACGTCTAAATCACATATTGAACACACACGTTCAGTTTTTAATTGTAGTGTCTGTTCTCTAACTAAACTGATTTCATGAAAATGAACGCGGTCGCGGCGGGAAAGTGATCAGTGATTCAGTAATCTATTAGCGGTGGCTTTGGGAGTGGCCTCGTAGGGCAGCGAAGGATTCTGGGAATTGTTGTCTTTCATCCCCATGAGACAAAAATACATTTTCTGTCTTTTCTCAATCTAGAAAACACCAAATTAAAAAATAATAATATATTTCTACTTCATTAATGACCCAGTTTAAATACAGATTCATCTTCCCAGCGCTGAAGTAGGCTACTTCTTTAATTGAAATTCTGTGAATTAATACATTTTTCAGTTGGCCGAATTGAAATTCTGTGAATTGGTGCAATTTAATTCACAGAAATTCAATTCAGCCAATTAAAAAAATTAGATGTAATCAGTCACTTGAACATTTTCAATTGGAGACCTGATTTTTTTTTTAGAGTGTATAAACAAAGGTGGACAGTAGTGAAGCATTTTTACTGTCTACTCAAGTAAATTTTTCAAGTATATACTTATCAGTGTTTTTCTTTTGAAATTTTTTACTTCACTACATTCCACAGCATAATATATAATGTCACACTTTTTACTGCACTATATCAAAACTTATATAAAACAATATATATCAAAACTTCAATATATATATATTGAAGTTTTGATTGAGCCATTTGAGTTGAAATTATGATGTCATACTGTCTACTGGATCATGTCTGGAAAAATGACATGAACAATAATTAGATGTCTCTTACGTTTCTCTTTTTTTCTGTAGTCGCTCAATGGGTTTGGTCTCCAATCTTTGCTTGAATCTTTGATTATATATAATATTCTCTGTGAGGGAACATTTCCATATTAATCGTCATGGTTTTAGCCAACTTCTAGCAATTTGCTTCCCAGATGCACAGCCAAAAAGGGTTCTGTGTTTGCTTTTGGGCTCTATCATTTTTGCTTCAACACTAAACAGCTGGTCATTATTTCATTGCTCATTTTGAAAATCTGTCTTTTTGATCAGCACGATCACCAAACTTAGCCGGGAGCAGCGCAGTAGCACATAATCACTGTTTTCCTCAGCAGTTCATGCAGCTTTCTACTTCATTTACCCTGAATTCCCCCAGCATGTATTTCTGGGATGGGGAAAACTAATTACTCTTACACTAATGTTGCTCTGGTATATTTATGCTGTGTAGTGAATTTCTCATGCTTGTGAAATTCATATCTGAAGTTTTAGCACACTGCTTTTACGTCACAGTAAACAAAGAGGGAAATGAACCGTGATATCTGATACTATTTATCAAGCTTTTTATCTCCATAGAACCTCAAGAATGTGATGATAATGATTTTAAAAACAAAAAAACGCACACCTTTGAATTTGATCAGACTCATGTGTGACCCTCTGGTGGTGTGTGATGAGGAATTTTGCTTTTAACATTACACATGATTTAGATTGTCTCCATTTTCTTACAATATTGTGTTAATCCCTAAAAAGTAACTAATTGTGTTACTTGGACCCACTTTATATTAGGTGGCCTTAACTATGTGATTACTCATTTGATACAATGGACTTTATGTGCGGTATATACATCTATTTTTTCACATTGTCCTTACATTTTTTAAATTATCTGATGTAATTACATCTGTAATTCATTTCTGTATTGCATTTAGAATTACACTGTTGACACTTCCCTTACACCTTAAACTGACCCATACCATCACACCTGTCCCTAACTTTACCCTTAAACTGACCCATACCACCACACCTGTCCCTAACTTTACCCTTAAACTGACCCATACCACCACACCTGTCCCTACCTTTACCCTTAAACTGACCCATACCACCACACCTGTCCCTAACTTTACCCTTAAACTGACCCATACCATCACACCTGTCCCTAACTTTACCCTTAAACTGACCCATACCACCACACCTGTCCCTACCTTTACCCTTAAACTGACCCATACCACCACACCTGTCCCTAACTTTACCCTTAAACTGACCCACACCATCACACCTGTCCCTAACTTTACCCTTAAACTGACCCACACCACCACACCTGTCCCTAACTTTACCCTTAAACTGACCCAAACCATCACACCTGTCCCTAACTTTACCCTTAAACTGACCCACACCACCACACCTGTCCCTAACTTTACCCTTAAACTGACCCAAACCATCACACCTGTCCCTAACTTTACCCTTAAACTGACCCATACCACCACACCTGTCCCTAACTTTACCCTTAAACTGACCCACACCATCACACCTGTCCCTAACTTTACCCTTAAACTGACCCATACCACCACACCTGTCCCTAACTTTACCCTTAAACTGACCCACACCACCACACCTGTCCCTAACTTTACCCTTAAACTGACCCAAACCATCACACCTGTCCCTAACTTTACCCTTAAACTGACCCACACCACCACACCTGTCCCTAACTTTACCCTTAAACTGACCCAAACCATCACACCTGTCCCTAACTTTACCCTTAAACTGACCCACACCACCACACCTGTCCCTAACTTTACCCTTAAACTGACCCAAACCATCACACCTGTCCCTAACTTTACCCTTAAACTGACCCATACCACCACACCTGTCCCTAACTTTACCCTTAAACTGACCCACACCATCACACCTGTCCCTAACTTTACCCTTAAACTGACCCATACCACCACACCTGTCCCTAACTTTACCCTTAAACTGACCCATACCACCACACCTGTCCCTAACTTTACCCTTAAACTGACCCATACCATCACACCTGTCCCTAACTTTACCCTTAAACTGACCCAAACCATCACACCTGTCCCTAACTTTACCCTTAAACTGACCCATACCACCACACCTGTCCCTAACTTTACCCTTAAACTGACCCACACCACCACACCTGTCCCTAACTTTACCCTTAAACTGACCCACACCATCACACCTGTCCCTAACTTTACCCTTAAACTGACCCACACCATCACACCTGTCCCTAACTTTACCCTTAAACTGACCCACACCACTACACCTGTCCCTAACTTTACCCATATCCCTTCTCAGTATCCTTTACCCATATCCCTAAAGTGTGTTTAATAATATAAACACAATAAGTACATTGTACTTATAATTTTGATGTACGTACAAAGTAGTTAAGGACAGCTAATATAAAGTGGGACCAATTTTGTGATACTTTTTTTTCACCTGCGTTGGGCTAGGCTGGGCTTGCTGGTTTGTTATGAATGTTTGGCAAATGTAAAGAACCTTTCGCACCAAAAGTGAAATGAAATAAGCCTCAGGTTAAAGGAAATGCAAATTCACGGCTGAACAGTAGAGGACACAACTCAAACAAATCTTTCAGCTATTAATATTTTTTTGTTTATTAGTGTGGTTGAATTGGACCATGGAAGGTTAGCAACAAAGACATTGGTTAATAAATTGAGATTAAATACATAAAGTATATTTGTGTAATTTAACATTTAATTTTCACAGATTTTCATAATATTAGACATTTCTCTCAACATGGGGGAAGGAGAGGTGTCAGTCTATACATAAATGGGAAAAAATGTAACATGACTTACTTTGAAAAAAGTAACAGATATATTATTGTAAATTTAAAAGTAATGTTTTTTCTTTCTTTAATAGTTACTTGAAAAAAGTAATCTGATTACATAATCAGATTACTCACGTTACTTGTAATGCATTACCCCTAAACACTGCCCATAAGAATAAATCCATAGGCAACATGGTTTTCTGTATATATATAAAAAAGATATTATTCTTACATGGGCTGGATGAATTGTGATGATGTAAAACTTATTTTATCTTTATTTATATAACAATAAATTGTTCAGTTACTCAGTAATGATCCTTCATAGATTTGCATCAGTAAAGATTAAAGGTTAGTTTGAGAAAGTGACAGATGGCAGTTGGTCAGTAATGTTTTTTTCAGGCAATTTCTGGAAATGGTCGGTAAGAAAGTATCTAGTGTTCTCCATGGCATAAAGAACTCAAACAGGCCTGCTGTTTATTATTTTGTTGAATATTTGAGTCTTTTAACTTGTGATTTCCCCTGTGATATTTACTGTGTGTTTGTTCTACAGGGACGGGGCCAATCCACATGAACTCAGTGCAGTGCACTGGCACAGAGCGCACCATTTTAGATTGTTACTTCCAGGAAGTCCCTCCCTGGACATTCAAACACAGCCAGGATGCTTCCGTCAAGTGCTATGTTCCTAAGACAGGCATGGAGACCACGGTGAGCAAAACGATCACAGGTTTCTCTGATATAATTCAGATAGCTCATATCAGTCGATTTTCAACCTGCTTTGTGTTGTTACAATGTCGGTCGGTATTATATGTAAATAAATCATGTTTACTCATTCTCCGTGTTACCTGGAAATAGAAAATCACATTTATTTGTCAGCAAAAAGGCTTTATAAAGCTCCAGAGCTATCATAAAAAAATTACAGATTATTCCTCTGCATTTTTGTAAACCTGGCCACGGACAGTAAGATCGACAGAGGGTTATTAACAACAGCTATTGTAAGTGTATTGTATTATCACTGAAATGATTGTACTTTGTCTACACTTTAAGCAGCATTATGGGAAAAATGGAACACTATGGCAACAGCTTTCTTACCTTTCCCCCCCCCTAAAACACTGTTTGTGGTCATCTAATTTGAAATGGTGACTACAAACATGAAGGTTTTAGAGATTTTCTGTCCTCATTTCTGTCCATATTTATGATTCTTTGCCGCCTTAAATTAGCCATTCCAGTCAACAATTTGATCTCTTAATGATCTCAACATGAGCTTTATTGTTTAATAAATAGAAAGTAATATTTTGAGTCTCTATTTATTAAACAAATTTCCTTCATTGTATCAACTCAAATTTTTAATTTAAAAAAAAACAATTTTTTTTAAGGCAACCAGGTTACTTACTTTTTAAGTTAAACCAACAAAAACCAACAATTTTTTTTTACAGTGTGCAACCTCTAATGTAAGCTCATACTATGGTCACATTGTGAGGTCAAAGTGCATTTACTGCACAAAGACTAGGTATCCAGCATGAAGCTTTTTAGTGTCATCATTGTTGAGATTCATACGCTAATTCTATAATGCCCAACTAAAGCAAACACTGATTACCATAATGGTGACATCAAATGAAACAATAACACATCAACATCTAAACCTCTGATAATTCTTAAAAAGAGCTTGTGTAAATGTCTGAAAGAAATAACGTCAGTCTGAGCTTACCATGTGAGACCACTGTGATATCACTCTGCGATAGAGTTGAGAAAAAGGAAATAGAATGTCACCCCGGTGACTGATATTTGAGCAGCCTCCTCTCACCCTGCTCAACATTTTGAATTCTCAATGAGCTCACATATTACTCACACTGTGTGTGTCACCATATGAGAATGATCTCACGTGTTGACTGGGATGGCGACAGACTCCGCTAAACACCGCTAAACGTTTACTCTTTGAATTCTTGCATTCGGATACAATACAGGTAACCACCATAATGACTAAACGTTTGCTAAGAAGTATTTCCTACTAAAGCAAGGCGGTATTTGTAAGCAAATCCACATGCCTAGTGCATTATGGGTTTTAAAGTTTTACCTATTTGGCAAAAGCATAGACTGTAAGAAAATATGGACGTATCATGAGATAACCCGGAGATTTCTGAAGAGTATTTTTGAAGCCTAAATTTGACGGAGCCGGCAGTCGCCATCTTGGTAGCATGTCACCACGCATCATTCTAGGATAACTGAAAATGAGTAAAGAGGCAGGACACAGGTGGAGCTGAAGTGCCTGTTTGCTGAAACTACGCCCACCTTGACCATAGTGACAATCCACCTGTCACTCAAGTGGCCACACCCTTAATTATGCCGAACTTTAATGTTTAATATAATTTAAATGGATGAGTTATACAAAAAAAAAATATCACCCTTCTTTCAGGTGTCATGAAGGGCAAAATTAGCTTTAAACATTTTTTTCTGCTGTAAAGTTGGACATTCTTAACATGGGGGAGATTTCACTCCCTTTTGGAGCCTGCCTCTTGTGGCCAGTCGATAAACTGCAGTTTAAGTCACTTCCGTGTTGGATACAAGAGACCGCGGGAGGTTGCTGCTTTGGCAAAAGTGAAGACAGCAGCCATTTTTCTCTTTTTTCTCTAGTTAGAACTTTTTTCTTTCTTCTTAAAAAAAAAAAAATCACTTTTCTTAGTATCACCTTGTATAGTTTTATTGGAAGCCCATTTTGCCAGTGGTGAAGTACCTCTTTTGGCCACATTTAAAATGTCTTTTAAAATGTCTGTAGTTATTCATTCCTGTAGCTCAAACAGTAGAGCATAGTGTTAGCAATGCAAAGGTCATGAGTTCAACCCCCAGGGAATGCACATACTTAGATAAGCTTATAATGAAAGTATCTGCCAAATATACATTCAAATGAATAATATGGCATTTATTTTAAATATACACACTTAATACACAAAACCTCACAAGAAAAGTGAAGTTAGTTCTGCGAAAAGCTCAAAAAAGCAAAAGTGTTTGAATCCATTCCTATGAGCGTGTTTGTGTTTCAGGTGCGGTTGGCAGGGGGCAGGGACTCGGCTGAGGGTCGTGTGGAGGTGCTCATGGAGGTGGGGGGCAGAAAGCGTTGGGGGACGATTTGCAGTGAGAACTGGGGAATAAATGAAGCCATGGTGGTGTGCAGGCAACTGGGCTTCGGGTTCGCCTCGCGTGCCCATCAGGTGAGACTGCTGAAGAATGTTGTGTTTTCCCATAATCGCTCTGAATATGTTGCTTTGGTCGCCTCAGTCTGTGTGCATTTGAGAGCTTCCCGTGCATGTTTAGGGGGCAGGATATATTTCTGGGCAACATTAGTGTTATACAGTAGTTGTTTTGTGAAGATGAAGAGGTGGGACAGGTTTAGCAATATTTCAGAACAGGAATAAAGACAGTTATACTTTTATTTCACGCTGCTTACCTTAATTATGCCGCTATAGCACATGTGCAGCACTAAACCGGACTATTTTATGAAAGTAATGTCCAGCAAGCCTAAAATCACTGAGTAAGATTTTAAGTTAAAATGAACAGAGGTGGGCAGTAACTAAGTACATTTACTCGAATACTGTACTTAAGTACACTTTTTGAGTATCTGTATTTTACCTGAGTATTATTTTTTCTGGAAACGTATGACTTTAACTTCACTACATTTGAAAGACAAATATTGTATTTTTACTCCACTACATTTCTATTAAGGTCCTCGAAGTCGAAAGTCGTTTCTGTAGCAGCTTTGAAAGTCAGTGGGTGATTTTTTTTTTCTTCTTTAAAAGGTGTTTGGGTTTTTGCAGAAAGCCTTTCAGGAATCACTCTTGTAGTCTCGTGAATTTCAATGATTTCACAGCATTTTTTTAACACTGATTTATAGTTTATAGCAAAATGGAAGAAAACGGATGTCAAAATGTTGATTTTTTTCCCCCCAAGTATTCACATAAACAAAGTTGATTATGTCTTAAAGGGGGGGTGAAACACTCAGTTTCAGTCAATCTCATGTCAATCTTGAGTACCTATAGAGTAGTATTGCATCCTTCATATCTCCGAAAAGTCTTTAGTTTTATCATATTTATAAAAGAAATATGGGCTGTACCGAGTCTTTCCGGAAAAAAACGAGCGCCTGGAGGCGTATCGTGTGGGCGGAGCTAAAGAATCACAAGCGCGCAAAGCGGTGACGTCCTCAAGCGTGGAGAAACCCATCTATCTCAGCTAATACAGATAATGATCCACAATCAAATCTGAGGCTGAAATAAACTGAACAGGAGAAACGGCAACATCAGGACGTCCGTCTCTGTGGTATGTAAGTTACTGTATTTAATGGCCTCTCCACATTTCTGTGTCTTTACTCGCAGTGTATGAGGACATGATTCGGTTTATGGACTATTGTATGCGACTAGACCTTAAAAGTAGCAAGCAGAACGGTTTTGCACGTCAGACTAGTGTAACGTTATACAGAACAACAATGGAGTAACCGTTAGCGCATTTGAATGACGAAGCACGCGATGGTATAGTTTACTGATGTTTACTCATGCGACGGTAGCCAATAGCAGAGACATTTGAAGTTGATTTACTCACCGGCATCTTCCAAAGCAGGACCGCTCTGTCAAAAACACACTTCTTTGGTATGATTTGGTGAAGTCCTGTGACAGCAGTGACCGTGGAAATCCACTTTGCGACGCGACTGAAGCGATGCCTTGAAGCTTCCCGTCATTTCTGCGTTCAAATCGGTTCAAATGCAGCGCTGCCTTCCCGGGGCGCGACATAAGTGTTCACGGAGGACTGGATCTGCACCTGAGAGACTGTTTACAGCGTGCATTTCCTCTCTCTCCCTCTAGTTACGCGCGCGCGCACCCTTCCGGGAGAAGAGCCCGTACAGCCCATACAAGGACCTTCCGCGCTATTTAATGTCAATTAGACCCATACTCGAAAAAAACTCGCCGAAACTTGTGAGAAACCGGAAGGAGTATTTTTAACACAGAAATACTCCATCAAACGTCCAACATTAGTTTTTGAAACTTTGTCTATGTTTAGGATGGGAATCCAAGTCTTTAAAGGTGTAAAAAGCTCAGTATGCATGAAACAGCATTTCACCCCCCCTTTAAGTGAAGGTAAACAGTTGGGAGAATATCAGATATGTATCAGTGTATTGGATTCGTGCATTCAGTCTTAAAGTGACAGCAGCTTTATAAAGCTTTGTAACTGTTATACAAGTATTTAAATGAGTTTAAGTTAGTCGTATGCTAGTATGTCAGATGGAGCATCACTGACTGGCTTAAACCATGATGGCATAGTGTGCATTTATACAACAATAATACACATAATGTTTTGACATAAAGGAAATTTACTTTTGATGCTTAAGTACTTTTAAAAACAAATAATTCTGTACTTTTATTAAGTAAAAATCTGTTTTTACAAATTTCACTTGTAACGGAGCAATATTTGACCAATAGTACTGTTACTTTTACTCATGTAATGAAGTTGTGTACTTTGTCCACCTCTGAAAATGCATACAAATAAAAATACGCAGGTGTGTTTCCTAAGTCTTATTTTTTTATTAACTTGTTGTCTTCACTTTGTTGCTTTACTTCACTAGTAAATGCTCCATACAAAACAATTATATTAATAAATTAATTAATTAATTAGGCAGTAGGTACAAATAATAAATAAGTATAAATAAGTAAGAAATGCTGAATTAAAATAGTTAACATTATCCATAACATAGAACTAGAGGGCATATTAGCTTCTCAAAAGTATTTAATTTCAACTATTCTGATTCATAAAGTCTATACATAATGTAAAAGTGTAGCATTTCATATGCAGACAATTAAGATTTGGCCTTCCTGTGTATAGGACACATATTATTGGCAAGGAGACCCTGCGGCAGAGGAAGTGTTGTTGAGTGGGACTCACTGTGTGGGAACAGAAATGTCCATCCAGCAGTGCCGTCGGAATAATTACGTCCACTGCCCTCGAGGAGGCGGGGCTAAAGCAGCAGGCGTCACTTGTTCTGAAAGTAAGTGATTGGAATGACAATTCTGATGCAGGTTATCATTTTTTTCTGTGTTGAATGATCGAATTGAATGAATCCGCATCTTGTTTTAGCGGCACCTGACCTGGTTTTGGATGCACAGCTCGTGCAGGAGAGCGCTTACCTGGAAGACCGGCCTCTGCACCTGCTCACCTGTGCACATGAGGAGAACTGTCTCTCCTCCTCTGCCAGCCGTATGCAGTGGCCGTACGGGCACCGGCGCCTTCTGCGTTTCTCCTCTCGTATCATGAACTTGGGCAGAGCCGACTTTCGTCCACGTGCCTCAAGAGAGTCCTGGACCTGGCACCAGTGCCACAGGTGGGGGTTTGCTTCTTTCTTCTGTTTTAATGTTTATACAGAATGAACCAGCAGTCAGAGAGCTGCTGGGAAAACTGAAATGTTTGGTCATCTTGTTTTATAAAAAGATGTCCTTGCTGAGAAAACAGTATGATGCGTAATGGAAACTAGACCCCAATTTAAAAAAAAAAAAATTCAGTATAAATTCACAAAACATTTGTGCCACTGATGTTTCAGTAAAAAACAAACAAAAAAAAAAAAAACAGCAAGCCTGTTTAACCAGGTGGGTAATGCACTCAAATAGCCCTTTTTTAATTTTATTTTATTAATGTTATTTTTATTCTCTTCAGCGTATTATTTGTGTTAAAACTACATGCAATATTTGTGTTGACATAACTAACTGGGTTGTGGATCTGTAGTTCCCAGCATGCTTTGCAAGGGACTAAATTATGAGTAAATTTAGGGATTAAAGTGTTCATTTATGGTTTTCTGTAAAGAAAAAAGATAATGCTAGTGTTTAATGTTCAGTTATGTTGGACATTTAGAGGAGTTTCTGTAATGTTTTTAATTCTGTGGTTACCATTTTGCTGAAGAGTGGTGGCTGGGCTTGAGGGATCTATGTTAATGTTAGGCACTACATCACCCTTTTATTAAATTTTCATTACATACATTGTGTATGATGATGAAAGTATGACAATTTAAAAAAAAATAATGTTATAAGTATAAAAATATAACTTAAACTGTATTTGTTAAAATTGAGTTTGACCAACTCAATTACATTTCATTGCATGAATTAGATTTTTATTATTTGGGGCTACACATATTTATTGGATGGAAAACCTGCCCTCAATTAAATTGAGTTTGTCCAATGAGTTATTTTTTTGAGTGTATTATTATTATTAATAATAATTATCTTGTATTCATTTTATGATATTACACACACACACACACACACACACACACACACACACACACACACACACACACACACACACACACACACACACACACACACACACACACACACACACACACACACACACACACACACATACGCACACACACACACACACACACACACAGACACACACACACACACACACACACACACACACACACACACACACACACACACACTTAAGTTAGATGTGATTGTGATTAATCGATTTGACAGCAAATATAATAATATATATATATATATATATATACTGCATAGCTGTTTTTCAGAAATAAATATGGCTATTAGTATTAACATTATTTTAATGTATTATTGTTCTTAATTTTTTTCATATAATTTTATAGTTTTCTTTTTCTTTCCTGTTTATTCATTTCAATCAATTTTAAAATGACTTTTATTTATTTTTTTAATGACTTAAAGGGTTAGTTCACCCATAAATGAAATTGATGTCATTAATGACTCACCCTAATGTTGTTCCACACCCGTAAGACCTCCGTTCATCTTCGGAACACAGTTTAAGACATTTTATATTTAGTCCGAGAACGTATGCAAGTGTATGCACACTATACTGTCCATGTCCAGAAAGGGAATAAAAACATCATCAAAGTAGTCCGTCTGTGACATCAGTTAGTTCATTAGAATCTCTTGAAGCATCGAAAATACATTTTGGTCCAAAAATAACAAAAACTAAGACTTTATTCAGCATTGTCTTCTCTTCCGCGTTTGTTTTCAAACCTCAAATAAAGATTCAAACGGTCATGAATCAGCGTTTTGATTCATGATCCGGATCGCTAATGTCACATGATTTCAGCAGTTTGACAGTTTGACACGCGATCCGAATTATGAATCAATACGCTGATTCATGACCATTTGAATCTTTTATTTAAGGTTTGAAAACAAACGCGTAGAGAAGACAATGCTGAATAAAATCGTAGTTTTTGTTATTTTTGGACCAAAATGTATTTTCAATGCTTCAAGAGAATCTAACTAACTAACTGATGTCACAGATGGACTATTCTGATGATGTTTTTATTACCTTTCTGGACATGGACAGTATAGTGTACATACACTTGGATACGCTGACGGACTAAATATAAAATATCTTAAACTTTGATCCGAAGATGAACGGAGGTCTTACGGGTGTGGAACAACATTAGGGTGAGTCATTAATGACATCAATGTCATTTTTGGGTGAACTAACCCTGTTATATCAAAAAATCATTTAAATGTGTTTTAGTTTCCCTTGCTCTTTTTCAGTGCAGCATATATCCACAAATGTGATGTAGTCACGAGCAGTTGTCTGCATTGCGTCGGTGACAGTGTACAGTCCCAGTAAAGTACATTGATCAGATCACAGTAGTCTGCTGCCTCCTCCACAATTTTTCTTTTAATAACTCCAGTACTAAAATAATGCAGACAGCACAACCCTGATGTTTGACACTATTTCATCCTAGAAGAGTATTTGTGCTTACATTTCCTTTCCTTTCAGTTCAGTTCAGTCAGTCATTTCAATGTGCAATGAAAGAAACGTACACTCCTGTTTATAAAACAGGTCATGGGTGGCCAGCACTTGCCGTCATCTTTCAGATTAATTAGCTGCTTTGAGCACCTTCACTCCCTTTACATGTGTTCTGAAAATAATTGCAAACCCATTCTGTGGGAACAAGGCACTCTGTTGTGGGCTTTGCGTGTTTGCAGGCCAGACCTGTTTTATTAATCTTTTAAAACAACACCAGAGAAGTTGGCATTTGAAAGCAGTCTATTCAGAAGAGCTGAATAAACAACTCTGCAAGCGTAACCCTGTCAGCATAACAACAACTTCCGGTAAAGGGTGTTAGCGTAGCAGCCAACACCTTCATGTAGGAGCAGTGAGGTCATTAGACAGTGGTCCATAGTGAACCTTTGTTCTGCCCATGTTCACAAGCCAGAATGAAATACAAGTCAACTACTTTTTTACATATTCTGGAAAAGAGTCTGTGAAAAACTTTTCTAGGGTGTTGTAGATGAGTGGTATCAAAGTCTCTTTCAAAGAAAGTCTGTTCGCTCGACACCAATATTTGCAACACCTCTGGGCATCTAATTCAGGCATCCAAGACCAAGTCCTATTTATTTGAATGGGGGAATCCTGACCAAATCTGACATGAACTTTTCCATAAATGTTGTCTCTTATGCCTAAATAGCCTTACATTTTACCAATCTCCTTTGGCTCTTTTATTTAGAAGGCGGGACTTATTTCGCCATATTGTGCTTTGCACTTTTCTATTGGCCAGCAGCCATATCACCTAAGACTGGTTTCCCACTGAAGCTAAGCAGAGCTGAGCTGAGCCTGGTCAGTACCTGGATGGGAGACCAACTGGGAAAAACTAGGTTGCTGCTGGTAGAGGTGTTACTGAGGCCAGCAGGAGGTGCTCACCCTGTGGTCTGTGTGGGTCCTAACACCCCAGTATAGTGATGGGGACACTGTACTGTCAATGAGCGCCGTCCTTCGGATGAAATGTTAAACCAAGGTCCTCAGTCTCTGTGGTCCTTAAAAATCCCAGGATGGCTTTTCAGAAAACAGTAGGGGTGTAACCCCGGCATCAAGTTTACCTTGAAAGAAAGAACAATTCTTGATTTTTGGAGGTTTTAGGCCAGCACTAGCAAGCTAGCTTTGAAAGCATAAAATCCCACCCTCCCTTCAGAGCTTCTCCAAAGCCACGCCTCCTTGACGTGTACAGCAAGGAGCAATTACAATAAGCAAGAACATAAACAACTTAAAAAGCTCTGACCTGTACCACCTGACTGCTGCAGATTACTTCTGGTGTTGATAGTGTTGCCATTGCAATGCATAAATTCGAATCTCAAACTGCTCTGAGTGTAACGTCAGATTTTCATCACTTACAAATTACAGTAGTTATGGCATGAACGCAGCATAAGCTTGTTGTTTTGGTTCAGGAGGAGCTGTAAAAGGTGGCTGTATGAAAATACATGTGTTGACAGGCAGGTAGGGCAACGTATTTTTGCAATCAAACCGAATGCAATGATTGGATGAACAATTTATGGTCCTACACTGTAAGGCCGCCCAAATCGTCCCAATGAAGGCTAACGATCGGCGGGTGAAGGTCACTGCGCGTTCGTCTTTTCAGCGGGGAAAAGGGGATTTTATTCCAATTCCTCGTTATCTGACTCCATTTAATGATAATTTAGAATTTAGGTTAGAATGCCATTTGGTTATTTGGTCATTCATTTTTAATAGTTTAACTACACATTTAATTATTCCGTTTAACCCTTTGTTGAAATTATACCCAACCTGAATAATTCCAGAGCAAGTCAGAATCTATCAAAGTGTAACAATTTATTTAACAGTCAGGTAAATGTATAAAGCCAATTACATAGTCAATTCAAAGGTAATCCATATATAACATCAAATACTCTGAAGTAAAGAATGAAATGTATACCTGACTTCTGAAAATTACATAATGCTGGCTATCTCGAGACATCCAGCATTACGGGCTGACCGGTTTAAAGTGTCAAGCCTTGAGCTCTTTGCAACATTTCCTTAAATACCCAGAAACAAATGCACAAACTCTTTCAAATGTAAACACGAGTGCACAATGGGAATTTGCATTGATCAAGACTTGTATTGATGTAAAGGCCAAATGGCTGAAAGCCACACCCACCAAACTAAGACAAGATATCTTTAAACTCTTAAAACATTGATTATCTTTTGGTTAACTTCTGTGGAGTTGAGATATTTGTACCAGTCGCACTGAGACATTTCAAACGATATCAAACACATATGATACTCGATCGTGTGGATTGACATTGTAATATAGAGATTCTGGATGCATTTTCAGTGATCTCAGCATGAGAGAGGGAATGAATTGGGGGAGAGGGAGTCAATAGGGAAAGATGTAGATTAGCTGATAGTGAGGTGAGACTTGCGTCTCCAGTGGTGTGTGAGGGACAGTTCAGATGTTAATTTCCTTATTTTCTCAGAGAGTCTTTGTTCTTCATTCAGACATTTCGGCATATACTAGTTTTTTCAGTCTTACATACACCATCCATAGACGATATATACACAGGTGCTGGTCATATATGATTAGAATATTATCAAAAAGTTTATTTATTTCAGTTAGTTAATTCCATTCAAAAAGTGAAACTTGTATATTATATTCATTCATTCATCACACACAGACTGATACATTTCAAATGTTTATTTATTTTAATTGTGATGATTATACTGACAACTAAGGAAAATCCCAAATTCATTATCTCAGAAAATTAAAATATTACTTAAGACCAATTCAAAGAAAGGATTTTTAGAAATCTTGGCCAACTGAAAAGGATGAGCATACAGCACTCAATACTTAGTTGGGGCTCCTTTTGCCTGAATTACTGCAGCAATGCGGCGTAGAATGGAGTCGATCAGTCTGTGGCACAGCTCGGGTATTATGAGAGCCCAGTTTGCTCTGATAGTGGCCTTCAGCTCTTCTGCATTGTTGGGTCTGGCATATCGCATCTTCCTCTTCACAATACCCCATAGATTTAAGGTTAAGGTCAAGCGAGTTTGCTGACCAATTAGGAACGGGGTAGGAATTAGGAACCATGGTCCTTAAACCAGGTACTGGTTGCTTTGGCACTGTGTGCAGCTGCCAAGTCCTGTTGGAAAATGAAATCTGCATCTTCATAAAGTTGGTCAGCAGCAAGAAGCATGAAGTACTCTAAAACTTCCTTGTATATGACTGCGTTGACCTTGGACCTCAGAAAACACAGTGGACCAACACCAGCAGATGACATGGCACCCCAAACCATCACTGACTGTGTAAACTTTACAATGGACCTCAAGCAACATGGATTGTGTGCCTCTCCTATCTTCCCCCAGAATCTGGGACCATGATTTCCAAAAGAAATGCAACATTTACTTTCTTTAGAGAACATAACTTTGGACCACTCAGCAGTCCTTTTTGTCTTTAGCCCAGGCAACACACTTCTGATGCTGTCTGGTGTTCAGGTGTTAAAGAGTGGCTTGACACAAGGAATGGGAAAGCTGAAACCCATGTCTTGCATAAGTCTGTGCGTAGTGGTTCTTGAAGCACTGACTCCAGCTGCAGTCCACTCTTTGTAAATCTCCCCCACATTTTTGAATGGGTTTTGTTTCACAATCCTCTCCAGGGTGTGGTTACGCCTATTGCTTGTACACTTTTTTCTACCTCATCTTTTCCTTCCCTTGCCTCTCTATTAATGTGCTTCGACACAGAACTCTGTTAACAGCCAGCCTCTTTTGAAATTACCTTTTGTGTCTTGCCCTCCTTGTGCAAGGTGTCAATGGTCGTATTTTGGACAACTGTCAAGTCAGCAGTCTTCCCCATGATTGTGTAGCCTACAGATCTAGGCCTTTGTCTGTGTTTTGAGTTGATTAGAGTGTGGCACCAGGTGTCTACAACATTGAACCTTTTCACAATATTCAAATTTTCTGATAATTTGGGATTTTCTTATTTGTCAATAATAATCATCACAATTAAAATAAATAAACATTTGAACTATCAGTCTGTGTAATGAATGAATACTGGATAATATACAAATTCCCCTTTTTGAATGGAATTAGTGAAATAAATAAACTTTTTGATGACATTCTATTTATATGACCAGCACCTGTATATATACATATAAATACATTTAGACCACTTAACTTAGGCCATTTTCACACTGTCAGTACATATCCAATTATTTGTGTATCCGATTGGAGTCTGATCTAAACATTTGACATCAACACTGTGTCCATGCAGCTCTTTTGTTTTCTGGAATATCTGCACTGGTTTCTATGGCAGTGATGTTGTGCTAGTAGACATAAGATAAAAACAGCAACAACAACCACAATATAGAGGGGTTTGCAATACAGATGTTGTCTTATTTGCAACATGACATTGTGCAGCCGCCGCTGCGCACTGGCAGAACCGTAGGCGGCTGGTAAGAGCAGTTTTATTTCGTGCTGTGAGAAGAAGTAGTTTAAATCTTACAGGTTTCCGCCCACACCATCTTCTTGGATTTCTTATGGTTCAATTCGTTCAGATCTGCATTCAATGCATCCTAAATATCATATTCGAAAGTTGCATGATTTAAAAGATTTTCTATGTTTTATTTTTAGGCATTATCACAGCATTGAAGTGTTCACACATTATGACCTCCTCACACTCAACGGAAGCAGAGTGGCCGAAGGACACAAAGCCAGTTTCTGTCTGGAAGACACCTACTGTCCTGATGGTAAAAGACTAGTTATGTTAAACCTTGTCCGAATGCGATTTGCGAGTGCAAATACTCATAGCTGCTTTGTGCTTATCTTCAGGACTTCACAAACGCTTTTCATGTTACAATTATGGGGATCAAGGCATTTCAGTGGGTTGCTGGGACACGTACCGCCACGATATCGATTGCCAGTGGATAGACATCACCGATGTGAGACCTGGAGACTACATCATGCAGGTGAAAAGATTCAGAACATCTGAACTGCTGAAGACGGCAGTCACGCACACAACATTTTTCACTATTCTTTCAAGAGTAGATTCTCATTTTCAGGATGCAGTTTATCCACTTTTTTCTCTGTCATTAACTTTAGAACGTGTTAATCATCTAAATCACTGTGGGCGCTGTGAGGCACTTCCGCAGCTGAGCTTCACATGCGCCGGCCAATCAAAGAGCCGCTTTAGGGGCCAATCAAGTGGCCTTTTATACTTCCCAGTTGTAAAATATAGGTTGATGTGAAGCTTTATTTTAATTACAGTGTACCTTCAAGCATTGACCTTTTTGAAGATTTATTTGCTCGAAATGTCGCCATGATAGATTTGCATGTATTTTAAGCACGTTTGGCAGATGCTAATTACAAACCGGCATCAGGCTGCTGCTATGTATGTCACAGCAAGGAGCCGTGGTGATACTAAAAAAGTCAGCGTTCCCATCACCATGTTGAATGATTCCAGCTATCCCATGCCAACCCCATCTGAGCAAAGACGCTGTGTAAATGAAGCATCTATACTTCATGAACCAGGCAAACCTGTTGCTCTTTCCTTGAGTTAATTCTACACCAAAAATAACCCAATGCTAAGCATTCCCCTGCTGGAAGAGAAAAGCGTGCTATATCCACCTCTATTAGACATGGTCAATTAGATTCAGAGGAATTTACGCCCGCTTTTTCTCTCAAACATATGCTCATACAGATCCAGATCTCTATAGTCCAGAGTTAAAGTTACACACTGTCATTAAAAGTGCACAAAAAAAGAGCTAAGTGAGACTCGCAATTTGAATGTGCTCAGAATAATTACCTTAGGCTACTAGGACAATTATTTTTATTTTTTAAAATAAAACTGTTGTATCAGCGTTTAAAAAGTTCTCAAGCCAAGAAGGCATAATCACATTAAACTTATAAAGCACTGGAGCTCAAAGATGCTCTTTTGACCCTCTTCATACCCTGCTTACAGCATCTTTTTGGCCTATTAAATTATTATATTGCCGTTTTATAACAGTAATTTGGGAGTCTGGTTTGGTGAACCCAATTTGTAAAGTGGTTTGATGAGCAACCTGATTGCATAACGTTTCCTTACAAGCTTCTCGCCCTTATTGGTTCTGCGTGTCTGCAACTGTGAAACTTTTACAATGCCACGATAAAAAGATACCAATAGTATTATTTCAGGTTGGCATTATAAACAACGTCTATATCCCTTCCTTGCACTTTGTAACAAATCAAAAATGACCCGAAACCCTAAAATTATATATTTTTTTGTCCAGTAAGATTATTATTATTATTTTTTCTCTTAAAATGTTTGGATTTGGATTTATTGGATTCTTTTTCCAATAAATAAAAATGTAAGATTTTTTTTTTTTTAACATTCTTTTAACTTAAATATTCAAAATAACTCGTATACACACGGATAACCCTTCTAATTCAGCTCAAAAGTCTTACATTGGGTGTCTTTGGCATTATATTTCATGACTCAATGGAGCAAATGAGCTTTCCGCTGGGTCCTAAAGTAATTTCCCGTCCGTATACATTCAGATACACATGTAGACATTATAAAATTATTTTCGTTTGAATCTTTTAGTTTTTTCTCTGTATACTGAATCATTCCTAAGGGGGTCAAATTGACCCGGAAGGGATGGATTTCTTACTTTTTGAAATTTCAACCACAAATCTCCTTGAATTCAGTACATTTTTTGTGTTTATTTCTTATTTAAGTTCGACAAACGTCCTTCGGCTTTGGACCACTCCGATGAACACTATTTGTTTTGAATTCGTTTTGGGTCAAAATGAGGAAGGGAAGTTTTCTTTTTTTCCAATTCCAAACCACATCATTTTTAAAGGGATATTTCACCCAAAAATGAAAATATGTTATTTAACTGCTTACCCCCAGTGCATCCAACATGTATGTGTCTTAGTTTCTTCAGAAGAACACAAATGAAGATTTTTAGCCTCAACCGTTGCTGTGTGCCAGTCATATAATGATGCGAAAAGGGTAACAATTCTATAAGAGCAAAAAATAAATAAAAAAGGCAACATGCACAAAGAGCCCTGAGGCTCATGACAACACATTGATATCTTAAGACACAAAACGATCAATTTGTGTGAGAAATCAAGTATTTATATAATTTTTTACCTCAAATTTAACGCTATATCCAACAGCCTGGAATGTGCTTCACTTCCGGTAAGGTCAATATACACACTCCATCAATGCTTACGTGTAAAGACATCACTTCTGGTATACACAATCTGGCGCAGTTTACGCCAACGCCAGAAGTCAATCTCGTACACGACGACAGAGTGAGTATATTGACTTATCGGAAGTGAAGCACGTTCCAGGCTGTTGGATATAGCGTTGTATTTGAGGTAAAAAAATTATATAAGTAAGGCTGGATTTCTAGCACAAACTGATCGTTTTGTGTCTTGAGATATCAGTGTGCCGTCATCTTCATTTGTGTTCTACTGAAGAAACAAAGACACCTACATGCTGAATGCACTGGGGGAAAGCAGATAAACATCACATTTTCATTTTTAGGTGAACTATCCCTTTAATAACTACTACCAATTTTTGCATGTAATCATTTATAAGTGATATATAATTTTTAAGGGCTGGAAGTGAAAAACATTTAATTGTGTATATTGATCATACATGAATCAGTTATGTTAAACAAAAAATGTGTTCATGTAACTTTAACATCATGGAAAGAATACATTTTCAGTGACCCAATACAGTAGTCTCAAAGTGAATGGTATATGGCACACTGATTCAGGCATTTAATTTTATATATTCATTCATCCACTTTAATGTGATATATTTACATTTTAAACAACTAAATTATAATACTTCGCTAGCAGGGTCATTAAAAAAATGTTGAGAAGAAAAGACATCAACATCAAAGATAATAACCGTAAGTGCCACCATTTTACAGAACTCAAAACTACCCGGTCGAGTCCCCAGAAGTACAGGGTGTAGAAGTACAAGACCTTAAACTGCAATTTTTTTTTACAAATCCATCAGCAATTCTTGAGGGAACTCATGGTTCCCAATTATCCTTCTGGGCTGTCGTACAAATTGACCTAATTACTGAACAGCTCTATTCATTCTTGTGTGTATTTTGTCAGGTTGAGGTAAATCCGTCCCTGGACATGGCTGAATCAGACTTTATGAACAACGTCATGCGTTGTCGATGTAGATATGATGGACACAGAGTGTTTATGTATGGCTGCCATGCAGGTATGATCCCCATATCAATGAATGATTCACGGCATGCATGCTCAAGCGCACTAGTTTCTAAATTCCCTGTCTGATGCACTCTTCTTTCACAGGTGATGCCTACAGCGCTGAAATTGAGGATTTATTTGAACATCAGCGTCAGATCAGCAATAACTTCATCTGAGCCTAGTAAAGAGAGGTGAGAGGAGGGGATGTTAAATGGATCCTGGAAATGTGGCCTTGTGGACAATAAACTTTGTGAAAGAGAAAGAGATCTTCCCAAGTGAGTTCAGAACTGTCTACCAGTAGCATCACTGAGTGGAAGAGATCTGCTTCATTTTTAAAGGGGTCATGATGTGGGTTTTATGTTTATATTATTGTTTTCATATATTCCTTGAGGTCCACTTATAATTAGTGCTGTCAATCGCTAGAATTTTAAAAAAAATAATTGTCTGTAATTAATCGTGATTAATCACACCTAACATTAAAGTTTAGCATTTTTTAAATAATTTTTAATATTGTAATAATTTCACAGATAATCTCTAAATTAGCGTAGAAACAACATAAATATTTTTTTATATATATTTTATCTTACAGGTAGAAAATATACAGACATTGATTAAAGTTATCAGACACTTGACATTCTTCACTGCATAAATGATAATACAGATGAATCCTTATTAAAAGAAAAGTTATTCAGTCGAGAAGTGAGTGATTTGTGAAGATTATAATTGATTTTTGCGATTAATTGATTTGACGGCACTAATATATGTATACACTGATCAGGTACAACATTATGACTATCTTCCTAATATTATGTTGGTCACCCATTTCCTGCCGAACGAGCCCTGGCCTGTCGAGGCATGGACTCCACTAGACCCCTGAGGGTGTGATGTGGTATCTGGTACCAATATGTTAGCAGCAGACCCTTTAAGTCCCATAAGCTGTGAGGTGGGGCCTCCATGGAACATACTTGTTTGTTCAGCACATCCCGCATATGCTCGATCGGATTGAGATTTGGGGAATTTGGAGGCCATGTCAACACCTCAAACTTCTTGTGCTCCTCAAACCATTCCTGAACCATTTTTGCCTTGTGGCAGGGTGTTTTATCCTGCTGAAAGAGGCCACAGCCACCAGGGAATACAGTTTCCATGAAATGGTGTGCATGGTCTGCAACAATGCTTAGGTAGGTGGTATGTATCAAAGTAACATCCACATGTATGGCAGGACCAAAGGTTTCCCAGCAGAACATTGCCCAAAGCATCACTTTACATCTGCCGGCTTGCCTTCTTCCTACATTGCATCCTGGTGCCATGTGTTCCCAAGGTAAACGACACACACACACTTGCACCCCGCCATCCATGTGATGAAAACATTATTCATCAGACCAGGCCATCTTCTTCCATTGCTCTGTGGTCCAGTCTGATGCTTTCAGCAGTGGACAGGGGTCAGCATGGGCACCCTGACTGGTCTGCGGCTATGCAGCCCCATACGCAACAAACTGTGATGCACCGTATATTTGAACACCTTTCAATCAGAACCGGCATTACTTCTTGAGCAATTTGAGCAACAGTAGCTCTTCTGTTTGATCGGACCATACGGGCCAGCCTTCACTCCCCATGTACATCAATGAGCCTTGGCCGCCCATGACCCCCTGTCGCTGGTTTACCTCTGTTCCTTCCTTGGGGCACTTTTGAGAGACATTGACCACTGGAGACTGGAAACACCCCACAAGAGCTGCAGCTTTGGAGATGCTCTGATCCAATCCTCTAGCCATCACAATTTGGCCTTTGTCAAACTCGCTTAAATCCTTACACTTGCCCATTTTTCCTGCTTCTAACCCGTCAACTGTGAGGATTAAATGCTCACTTTCTGCCTATTATATCCCACCCACTAACAGGTGCCGTGATGAAGAGATTATCAATGTTATTCACTTCACCTGTCAGTGGTCATAATGATATGCCTGATCGATATGTCCGTTTTTAAGGGGTGGCTCCTTTATGGTTTGTCAGAAATACGTCAGAAAGTGAACGTGCATCTGTATACTGTATCTAGTGTAGACAGCGTCAGTGATTTTATAATGAGTTCAATTTGATTTTGACGAGACACTCGCACACAGTGCAGGCAAATGTCAGCCATCAAGCAGCTGAACGCCAGTGGTGATGATGTAAAACTGTTCGTCAATGTCTTGCTCTGGAGGCAAGCATATGCAAATGTATTTGAATGTGTGATGCAACAAATCCCACAACATCCAAACAAGCCATTTTTGGAGCTTAATTAAATACACGCTTTGTTTATAATGAGGAGGATGTTTTAGTGGGCCCTCTTGTACCTCGAAACATCAAAGCAAATGTACTCATGTCATGACCCCTTTAAATGGTTTTCTCATGGAATCGAATTTAGTCTAGCAGATGTTTGGAAATCAATGGAAAGAATAGAAGATTAGAGGATTAGTTCACCCATAAATCAAAATTCTGCAATAAAACATCACTTTGGATCAAATGACATAAAATATACTTTTTTATGATACTTTTAGAGTGCATTTGTCATCCTAGAGCTTGGTAGTCAGTCTTTTTCCACTTCCATTATATTGAAAGAGTGGCTAGAATATTCCTCAAAAAATCCACCTTTTGTGTTCTAAGGAAGAAAGTTTGGAGTAGGAAAATAAAGTTATAATTTGCATTTTTTTTTTTGTTTTTTTTGGGTGAACTGATCCCTTAGGTATTATCCATTGAGTAACTGGGATGCTGTTTTCATAGACTAAGTATCATTTGTTGTGAGTTTATCTGATTAAAATAAAACACCATACAACTTTTGTATTTCTTGAGACCATATGACTAGCATTAGAAAATTATTTAATTGTCTATATGTACACATATTTATTTCCAGAAATTATAGAATAATTATAGAATAAATGCTGTTATAGAATAAATGCATCTGTATAATTTTACATTTTTCATCGACCCGCCCCCCCAAAAAAAGTTACCTGTCTTTAATATTACCAATATGATCTATTTTATGTCATCCAAATGCAATTTGTTCACTATTTCTGTTCATTTATGAGTTTTATATCTAACTTCAATTCTTTTAAGTTATGCACTTTATTGATGGACCTTCAGTATTCTGGTAGAAATGGGTCATTCACTACCATCTTTCAACACACACTTCTGTTTGTTTCATGTTTCGGTGACTTTCCTGAACTCTAAAATATAATGGGTGTTTTGTGTGTTGAAGATTAATTTATTTAATACATTGCTAAACACATTTTCTGAATGAGTGTTTATAGTATTAATAAATGCTTGCTAAATGGTTGAATGCTTTAATATTCTTTTAACATCTTGGAGCTTTGATTTGTGGATGAATGGATTTTTTTTTTCTTAGTCTAGTCTGCACTTTGAAACTTTTTTTTTAACATCTATGAGTAAAAAGGTGTGTGT
The DNA here is from genome assembly GCF_024679245.1 of Pseudorasbora parva. Classification (NCBI taxonomy): domain Eukaryota; kingdom Metazoa; phylum Chordata; class Actinopteri; order Cypriniformes; family Gobionidae; genus Pseudorasbora; species Pseudorasbora parva. Next base: position 31,396,833 of record NC_090188.1, on the reverse strand, counting down.
TGTTACAATGTCCTGGGGGAAAAGGTAGTGTAAAGCATAAAAGGGATGCCAGGAATACTATGAATAGCTCACTACAACATTTAATGATGAGTTCAATTCTAGCTTGAACTTAGTGAATAACATTTATGGGCCAGAGCATTACATATGGTCTTAAAGTAGTCTATAAAGTCATTTTTTAGCTGTACTGTATACATTTTTATGTTTGTAATTATTTGCACAGTACAAGACGCTGTTTAACAATGGTTATTGTGCATGTGATGAACTGATATGTAATTTGTTCCTACTGTTTATCTCAAATCCTCATGTTATTTATCTTAAAGTATAATCCATAATAGTTGATTTTTCTTAAGTGAATCATCTGCTCATTTTTCTGTGCATATATCAACTTTATGTACTTTACCTTTTCACTGTTTTTGTAAGATCACAAACTTATTCTGTGCCTCTGTACCTTTACTTTCAACATGTTACTCTTGATATGTTATTTCTCCTATATACTTTTATGAGTTTCATGTTACCATATGCTAATATTAATATTATATTGGTGCATTCATTGATTTCAGTCCATAATTCACAGCAAGCTTATATATAATATTATTATCCTCTGGTGCTAATTGTGCACTTTTCTGGGAGTTTTCATGGAGTAGTTTGTAATTTGCAATACTCTCAGGGATGAAATATGTGTGTTCAAAATTATTTTTAAGATCACTTTGACTGCCAGGACACAAATAAATGGTAAAGTAATACCAAAATCATTCCAGAAACTACAACGTGATGTAAAACTCTTGTTACTGTTTCGTGATGAGTGTTAGAGTGGTCAATGCAAACAACTGTTCTCAAATGTGAATACATATGGCATATCGGGTCTCATTAGCTGCCTTTTATCTGTTTTTCATGATCCATTGCACAGGAACTCCATTATCAATAAATGTGTTTTTGTGAAAGACTGTGTTTTTGTTTCAAAGACATTTATAGTATTACAAAAGATTTCATTTTGAAATAAAATGCTGTTCTTTATTTCATATTTCCCTCCACTCAATTGTCATAATAAAGAGATATGTCGTTATAACAACATCTTTAAAAACACGTCAATCCATTCCCAACATTCTTGGTTCTAATTTATTAAATGGTAAATGGACTGCATTTATATAGCGCTTTCAACAGACCCTATGGCCATCCAAAGCGCTTTACATATTGCCTCACATATTCACCCATTTATACACTCATTCATACACCAATCAATTAATTGCCAGTATATTAAATATACTGGCAATTAGTTGATGAAACATTGATCAAAATTAAAATACAATTTATACAAAATGAAATTCACTAAAAAAAAGACTTTATAAAAAACAAAACTAAATGAAGTTGTCAAAATCATGACCCACTCCATATTTGCTGACATATGCGCATCTTGTGATGTAGCTTATCTTACTCGTGCTGTTCAATTTTTTATATAATTAACATACCGGTAGATTAAATAAAAAAATAACTGTAAATAAATAAAAAATATAATTGTCTAATATTTAAACATAGGCTACGTTTTCTTCAATCCTCTGGCCGAGAATGTGCCAGCCGCGTTTTTCCTCACAGCGGAAACAACTCATAATACTGTCATTTTTAGCCATACAGATAAGTGCAAGGCATAATTATAAACTATAACTTGTCTACTTTTATTTGTGTACACTCACAATAACAACAAAACTTTGTGCTTTTGTAAAATAGGTTTTTATTACAATCTCTATGACCCTTTTTTCCACAATACTTTTTTTAACAATTTTCCTAAACTTACGCATTTAGCACAAAATTTGTCTGTGTAGGCTATACAGTTAACACATTTCTGGTTGCTTTTACACAAAATACATACAGTTAATACAAATTTAAAATGCTTTAAAGTAGCACTAGGTAACTTTTCAACCTTCATAATATACTTTTTAAGACTCTTGTGATGATAAATCGACTTACAATAGGTTGAATGACACGTCTGCCATAGCCTGATGGGGTCTGTATCGTTTTTAATCGTACTTTTAAACTTCGGGTTTCGGGTAGTAACCCGAGAAAAAAAAAGAACTACAAAATTCGACTGCTTTACGGCATATACGTCACTTCCACCAACACTCACACTTCCTTACATTCAGACGTGCGAGCCCAACTTTGTTCGTTGGATAATATAGTCATATCCGAAGCAGCAGAGACAAATAAGAAAGAAAAGGTTTTGTTGGAGGAAAGCAATAAGAGGAAATGAAAAAGTGATGGGATTAAAGGCAGGACGAGAATCAACATGTGACCAGCGTTTGCTCGTCGGCGTGAGCTGAAGGAGGCGTGCCCGACCGATGCTGTCCTGCTTGTTACGGTGAGCTACCACTCAAACATTGAACTGAAGTATCATATAGATTCTGTAAAACGGTAACCAATAGACTACTATAATGACGCTGGCTTGTAAACGTGAGCATCGTGATTATTTGGCGTTTGAAAAAAATAAAACCCATGAAATTATATTCATATGACATGCTGAAACATATGCCACTGACTGTAACGTTACCTGGGATGAAGACATTTCACACCGACACCAGAAGAACTCTAAAATCCTCCTGCAGTGTTCAGGGGAACTGTTAGTGCTGCACCGACCCGCGGGACGCTTTTATGAAGTTATTTGGCCCGCACCGCACCACTTTATGTATTTTTACAACCCGCCGCGCACCCGCGACCATTAAATAGACATACGGGGTCCACGGGTTATGAGACGACCCGCGCATCGCTAGTTCAGGGCTATCAGGGTTGTCATGTCAACAAATGCACGCGCGATGGCATCCCCTGTTGTAGGATGACAGCTCTTACGACAGTAGTTGAGGACATTATTTTTTCCAAACTGTGGGGGGACCCCGAGAGCAAAAGTAGCCAAGTGCGGCTTTAACTTATTTTTCACTCAAGCTTAACCAAAACTAAAGCAATGTATTTTTTCTGCCATGCCATTATTCTATGACAGTAAAAAAAAACATTAAAGGTGTCATGAACTGGCTTCTTTTTTTCTTTTTTTTATAATGTTGTCTGAGGTCAACTAATGACATTCATGTTTTTTTCATTCAAAAACATAACTAATAAGTAATAAGCGAGGGAGGGATTATTTTGAAAGCGGCAACTGCAACTTGTCTTTATCAAATAAACACAATGATTTATTTCTCATCCACCCGCGATTGTATTACATGGCCCGCGCGATCGGTCGATACAATGCTGGAGACACACTGCGAGCGTGGCGTTTCTGTTGCATGTCAGCCGCGGGGTGGTTGGGTGGCGTTTTCTCTGTCTCGTGTCTGACACGGCGCTGCTGCTGCTATTGATGTACAGTTGTCTCTCCTATTTTTAGCCTGTCATGCAGGAAATGTGCAAGCTCCAACCCGTTAGCATGGGAGCTGAAATAAAAACGGACACGGCACGCAGCCGAGACGCTCACAGCACGCTTGCAGAACCACGAGCTCACGCACACACACACACACACACACACACACACACACACACACACACACACACACACACACACACACACACACACACACACACACACACACACACACACACACACACACACACACACGCACGTGTGCGCCCAGATCAAGAAAGAATTTCTGCTGATGGGCGTACTTTTTGGTCTGGTACAGGACTACTATTACACATAAAAAAATACTTTTTACTCACATAAGTTTGTTGCACCATTCATGTCGGATTTAATATAGAAGGCACAGCATTGTGTCTGCAAATCCCACTCTTGAGACTTGTTTACAAACGATTCCGCAGTGAAATTAAGCGAACACACAAACGGTCTTCCCCACATGTGCTGGAACTTCATTAAAAATAAATATAGTATCACACATTCCTAATATTATCATCCGAAGGAAGCTTATGCAGCGACTGTGTTCTTCCACAATATCTTACTTGCTATCTTCTTCCACATGTTTATTGCTGCTGGCTTGTGATCGACTGATCAGCTCTATGAGTCGGTGGGCGGGGCTACTGAATTACACTTCTGTAGAGGTGTGTTTCGTAGCGCTATGACGTAAGAATGAAGCTCATGATTGTTTTCTGGGCCTGGTGTCCATAAAAGCTTTTCTTTGACTAACAAGAAAGGTTTCAGCTCTGAAACTTACAGGATAATCTTATATTATCATGACCTTTTATATATCAAAAGCTCAAGGGAAAGTTGATTTCTCAATTCATCACCCCTTTAAAAAAGACATGCACAGAGAAATCCACATTAAACCCTGTGGCTTGTGACAACACACGGTACGGTGAAAGAGGAAAAATTACGCCTGTAATTTCAAAGTAAAGGTTTATATAGACCCTATACTTAAGTGCTTTTTTTCCTTCTTGGACAACCAACCAATCACGGTCTTCAAAAGACTGTCCCACCTCCTCACTAAGACAAAAGTTTTTGTAATTTGTTTTTTTGCTTTTTAGATTGGTCCTGATCCCTCATTAGATAAGATTCCTACATAAAAGATTTTTAAGGTACATTAGGAGCTTTCTGGGAGGATTCTTAGAAGCTTTAATAATATGGACCCTGATTTTCAGAAGGCAGGCTGAGATGGCAAACAAGACATTTTTCCAGAAAAAAAATTCACAACATTGTGCACATTCACATTATCTGTCTAACTGAAAGCATTTCACACTCATGAGACATATCACAGTCCAGCCCTCACATCAATGCATGTGTCTATTCTACACAAGACACACTATATTTGATCAGCAGATGTGTGATCATTTTATGAGAGTGTATGACAGTTCTACAGTCATTTTTGTGGCTTAGTTATGTTCACTGCATGGAAAGAAAAGTTTAATACAGAATGACCACAAACATTAAAATTAAATATGTATGTTTTAATCAAATTATAAAGAAAAGTCTTTAAAAAGTCAAGTAATATATTATCAAGAAAATGTTGTAAAAAGTGTAATGTGTTCTGGCTTTATTCATATGTAGGCCTACTTCATATGTTCATATTCATATGTCATATGAATTATATATCTTTTTGAATTGTATTTACTCATTTATACAATGTAAAAAAACTTATTTCAACTTAAAAAATAAGTTTAGTTGCTGCCTTACATTTTTAAGTTAAAGCAACTTAAAAGTACAAGTCATTTCAACAAATGACTTTACAATTTAAACTATTGTATAACTTCTATAACTTAAATAAAAAGGTTAAATTGCTTACCTTATTTTGATGAGTTAAATTACCTTAAAAACATATGTTTTCATAACTTATTGATCCTATATTTTTTACAGTTACTTATATATTTAATATAAATAAATGTTGGATTTTTGTGATTTCCCTCTGCAAACATATATTTATCTTACATGATTTAGTCATACTTTAGCATTTGTGTTATAGTGTGTGTGTGTGTGTGTGTGTGTGTGTGTGTGTGTGTGTGTGTGTGTGTGTGTGTGTGTGTGTGTGTGTGTGTGTGTGTGTGTGTGTGTGTGTGTGTGTGTGTGTGTGTGTGTGTGTGTGTGTGTGTGTGTGTGTGTGTGTGTGTCAGTAAATTTGTCTGGTCCCTCACAGTTCTGCTCTTAAATTTACTGCAAACGGCAGAACATATGCATTGCCATGGGAGTATTGCCTGACAATTACAGTTATATATACAGCAGAAAATGAGAGCTGTTAAAAGCACTGATTATAGGGTGGAATCGGGACAGAGTCGTTTTTCTGCCCATGCCATAGAGACGAGCCAGGAGGCTTCCTCTGAGAGCTGAGAGGAATTATGGGATAGTACGTGGAAGGACTGAATACTCTGTATGTGCTAAAAGATGTGAAAGATGTGCTAATAACCTAGCATTGTTAGTATAGCTATAGGTGGATTTTGTGTTAACACCATGTAGGATCCAGCAGGGGGCATGAGAAAGAAGCTCTGTAAATGTGTGCAATTTACGTCGTAGAACAAAATGTAAAAATTTAAAAATGTTAAATTTATGTTTACCACAGACCTTATTTTAACCATACATTGAAAAACCCCATTATAAAATCCCATAGAATAAACTCAAGGGAACCGGGGGTGAATTAGTCTTCCGGGTTTTGACATCATCCCTGAACCATTCTAGTTGGTACAGGGCCAGTAGAAAGCAGCATGTTAGCATTACCATTAATATCAATGGATTTGGATACATTAATATTTTCACATATTTGCTGCATCCTGAGTAGGTAATTCTTTTGAAATAATTACTTTGTGACAGATCAAATAAGTGTTATACTGTATGATTGAGTAGTATGAATTATCATGAGTATTAATTTTCTAAAATTTGGATATTCTGCTCATTTGACATGTTTTTCACCTACATACAGTAAGGAAGTCTGTGATTTCAGCCATCATTTTTTGCCTAATCCAAGCCACTGTTAAAAACAAAAAGGCAATCCTGCCTTATTACAAAGGCAGCAATGCCAACTTTTATTTCAGTTTGAAAAATTATTGAAAAATTCATAACTATTTTTTTCTTAGTGTAAATAATGTTTTAGTAATCCACAGAAATCTTTTCTGTTATAAAGAAGCTTTTGTGGAATGGAAATGTTCCGTGGAGGATAAATGTTCTTCACGGAACTGTCAATGCCATTGAAAAACCTTCATTGTTGAATGTTTTAGGGAAGTTTGCATATTTGGATGTAGTCAATGATATCTGGATACAGGTGTTTTTGAACCAATCACATGAGCCGTAAATGCCATGTGACTAACCCCTGGAAGGTGGCTTGATAATGCTGGATGGTAGTGATGGATAAATGAAGCTTTGTGAAGCTCTCCTGTCAAATGAAACACAAAATTGATTCATGTGTTTAAAAGTGTTGCATGAAGCTTTAAAACACATTGTACATAAATATGTAGTATAAATATGGTCATAAAAATGAATAGCACCAAAGCGCTGTGTTCCGTTACACAACATATATTTTATTGTATTGCTTATAAATAATGGTCATTGTCAAAGTAATTAATTTGTGTCAGTGTACTGGAACTAAAATAAGTAACATTGAAACATAAATTATAAAATTAAATCTGTGATTTATTTTAACTCTGCCTCAGTCATTCGATTATTTCATATAGGCAAAGTTCATTTGGGCTTCATAAACAACTTATAATTTGCTTCTTTTTAACCAGATACTGAAGCAGTTAGGTAGTTTTCATTTGAAAGTGGAGGTGAACAAAGCTTTGGACGTCATAGATCACATGCTTTTGAGGTTAGATTAGGGGTCAGGGTCAGGGTCAGGGTCAGGAGAAAGTGGGGATGAATGAAGCTTTGGAAGTCATAGATCACATGATTTTGGCAAAACAAATCATGTTCCGATACAGTGTTTTAAAGCTATAGTAGTTCACCCAAAAATGAAAATTAGCCCAGGTGCATATGACATTCTTCTTTCAGACGAATAAAGTCCTGGCTAATCCAAGCTTTATAATGGCAGGGACAGTTGCTCGCTGTTTTTGAAGTCCATAAAAAGGTATCTGTCTGTCAAATAACTGTGCCACACGGCTCCAGGAGGTTAATAAATGCCTTCTGAAGTGAATTGATGCGTTTGTGTAAGAAAAATATTCATATTTAAAACTATATAAAGTAAAGTTTCAGCCGATTGCATTCCGTATTCAGTTTATGGGAAAAGGGTTGAAGGTGCCTCTGCAGTTCAAAGGCTTATGTGACCAGTTACGCTGGTCAGACATCGCGTACGCATCTTGAACTCAGAGAAAGTACTTTCAACACTTTTCCCCAGTTGGATTTAAATATGCATAATTTTTCTTACACAAATGCATTGGTTTGCTTCAGAAGGCCTGTATTTACCACCCAGAGTCGTGTGGAGCATGCTATTTTACGGACAGATACATTTTTATGGACTTCAAAAACAGAAAACCCATCAAAAACCCCTGCTAATATAAAGATTGGATTAGCCAGGGCTTTTTTAATATAACTCCTCTTATATTAATCTGAAAGGAGAATGTCACATACACCTAGGATGACTTGAGGGTGAGTAAAGCATGGGCTAATTTTGGGTTGAACTATCCCTTTAATGTGAAATATGTTGTTTGTTTTTGACACAAGCTTCGGCGCTTCCGTATCATTGGATGGCACCAAAAAACATCGCCTGTCCATTTCACGGGTAAGGGGGGGGGGGGGGGGGGGGCACTCAGTTTCAGTCAATCTCATGTAAATCTTGAGCACCTATAGAGTAGTATTGTATCCTTCATATCTCCGAAAAGTCTTTAGTTTTATTATATTTATAAAAGAAATATGGGCTGTACCGAGTCTTTCCGGAAAAAAACGACCGCCTGGAGGCGTATCGTGTGGGCGGAGCTAAATAATGACGAGAGCGCAAAGCGGTGACGTCCTCAAGCGTGGAGAAACTCATGGCTATCTCAGCTAATAGATATGATCCAGAATCAAATCTGAGGCTGAAATAAATTGAACAGGAGAAACAGCAACAGCAGGACGTCCGTCTCTGTGGTATGTACTGTATTTAGTGTCCTGTCAACATTTATGTGCGTTTACTCGCAGTTTATGAGGACATGATTCGGTTTATGGACTATTGTATGCAACTAAACCTTAGCAGTAGCAAGCGAAACGGTTTTGCACGTCAGACTAGTGTAACGTCATACATAGAACAACAATGGAGTCCGTTAGCGCATTTGAATGACGAAGCACGCGATCGTGACGTTTCCTGATGTTTACTCACGTGACGATAGCCAACAGCACAGACATTTGAAGCAGTTTTACTCACCGGCCGCTTCCAAAGCAGGACCGAACCTTTATCGCTGGGACCGCTCCGTCAAAAACATACTTCTTTGGTAAGATTTGGTAAAGTCCTGACAGCAGTGACCGTGGAAATCCACTTTGCAACGCGACAGAAGCAATGTTGTGAAGCTTCCATTCGTCATTTCTGCGTTCAAATCGGTTCAAATGCAGAGCTGCCTTCCCGGAATGCTGTGCTAAAGCGTTGAAGTCACTTGATGTCACCCATAGGAATAAAGTGGAGCGCGGCGCGGACTATAACGATGACTGGATCTGCACCTCAGTGAGTGTTTACGGCGTGCATTTCCTATCTCGCTCTAATCACGCGTGCACGCACCCTACCGGGAGAAGAGCCCGTACGGCCCATACAAGGACCTTCCGGTCTTTTAACGTCAAGCCGAGCCATACTCGAAAAAATCTCTCTGAAACTTGTGAGAAACAGGAAGGAGTATTTTTGACACAGAAATACTCTATCAAACGTCCAATATTAGTTTTTGAAACTTTGTCTATGTTTAGGATCGGAATCCAAGTCTTTAACAGTGTAAAAAGCTCAGTATGCATGAAACATCATGTCACCCCCCCCCCCCCCCCCCCTTTAATGAACATGTATATACACATTTGTATGTAGCTTGGCAAATAGTTTATTTTGTTAGAATGCACTGCTGCTTTGTATTATGATCTTAATATGCCGGCCAGCATGAGGTGGGTACACAATACCCTTGTGCATAAACTTACTGCATTCATGATGAGTGCTTATTGTCACAATATTTTTTAGTACAATTCTTTAAAACCTTTTTTTTTTTTTTGGAAAAAAATAATAGATGGAGTGCACTAGCCCCTTGATATGGTTCTATTTAGACCAGTGGTTCTGACCAAAGAGGCCAGGGCCCATTAGAGGGCCTCAACAGACTTTCAAAGTGATCTCAGGATGACTTAAAACTTATTTAAAATAAGTTAAAACAAGCATTTAAATTGAGCTAACACAACTAGAAAATCAAGACATGGCTTAGTATTTGGCTATTTTTAGATATACATATTTCTAATTATTCCAAACAAATAATTTTATTGGGTATAAATTGTGTGGTATGGATTGAGATCCACTGATTTAGTGTAGATTATCATCATTATAGACATGTCTGGTTCTTTTATTTCACTTTACTTTTACCGTAGTTTAAGTCACTGCTACAGCACTTGGTTTGCATACTGAGAGTCAATACTTCTTCAGATGTGATTGCTCGTAAGCTGACAGTGAGGGATACATTCAAATTATGATTATTATAAATATGTCTCCACCTAGTGGTCAATGATTCAAAATTCAAGCAGCCGAGGGCAGTCAAGGGTTGTGTTGCTTAGGATGCACATGCCATGCACATAAACTATTTTTAAAAGCTATTTTTATAAACTAGTTTTTTTTATATAAACTAGTATATATAAATATGTATGTGCCATCACAATGGTAGAGTATTTTAGTAGTTGTCAGAGCATTTCTATGCAGTTGTTTTTTCAGTGCATTGCTATATGCAGTTGACATGTTGTTGTTTTTTGCTAAGTGGGTGTTCTAAACAATATTCCCATATGACTAAATGTTTCTTAAATTGACAGATTTTACCTCATTTCGAGATATTATTGGAAGAGAGAGAGAGAGAGAGAGAGAAAAAAAAAAAAAAACACTCACCCAGACATACCCAAATACACAAGTGTAAAGAGAATAGTAGGTGGTTTTCTTTAGTCACGGTCTGTCATCTCCAATGCTTCACTACAACAATATGAAATGACATATTCTCTCTTGCAGGCTTCCAAAAGTCCTTTCTCATAACCCTACTTCATCTCCGAACCTCACTCAGTTAAAGTTAATGGAAGCGGCAGCAGTGGAGAGATTTCCCCCTTAACCATCTCTCAAGTGTGAAACTGTTCCCTCAAGGGTCCTGTAGGAACACGTTTTGTATAGGCTGGGCTTAAACTTTGGAAACTTCACACTCTGTCTCCCTCCACTGGCCTGCATAATTGAAAGTGCCTATGCATGAAGATATAGCCAAGATGGCATATCGATGGCAAATTATTTCAAGGGCAGATTTCTTAGAAAAGGGGTTTTCAACTTAACACTTGATGTTAAAGGTGAAGTGTGCATTTTCAAGAATACTTTTTAATGTAAAAGGACACTTTAAAGAAGCAATTCATCAACATCGTGACCAGTCCAGTTAAACAATGTGCATAAGTTTGAGTTGAGAGCTTTTTGAGAATCCTATGAAGTTTTTTTGAGAAAAATATATAGACCATTTGTGAGTTGATGTCAGCTACATCATTTTCAGATGCGCACACTGTGGAGGCAGAAAATCAGTGGTAACAAGTGAAGAACAAATGGAACACCAAATCCACAGAATAAGAGAAAAATGTCTTCTTGTGCCTCGATGTTAAAATGGTCATTTTCTGCCACCAGGGGTCTGTACCATGAAGCCGGTTTAGCTGGCTAGCCAGCTATGTTTAAGCTTAGTTTGTGCCAATCCTGGGTTTTAGGTACCATTTAAGTGGTTTGGCTTTTAGCTGTGTTTCATCTCTATAGAAACTTACGCTCCACGGCTAACCTGCTCCAGGACAGGATATGTTCTGGATAAGAGATCTCAAACTGAACCTGGACCAATCAGCTGTGAGCAAAGTGACACTCCTCTGATGCAAAAAAAATAAATAAAAATCACTCCCCCTCTTTCTACTCCATATTAAAGCTCACTACATAGAAAATTATTTTAAAGACTAAAGTGTTTGGCTTTTAACTAATAATAATAATTTTGAATGATTCAGATATAATTTATGTTATTATTATACCCTTAATCAATTACACATGTATAATTTTAGTTAATCAATCATTAATAGGCACTAAAATTAATATAAATAGCCAATATAAATGTCATACAAATAAGCTTTAAAATAAACAAAAAAGCTATAAAAAATACTGCATGTGAGCTTAAATGTTCAATTCTCTTATATATCAACTAAACTAACTTCATGACTTTTACTTGCGCTGACATAGTAAGATTTTTCTTTAAGTTGTCCTCTTTTATAGACAGCTCTTTTCATCTTGCTGTGTAAATTTGTTTAAATTCGTTATATTTTTCAATCATGATAATATTCTGCAGAAGAGAGATAAATGAATCTCGCAGCTTCTCTCGCGATAAGTAAATCTCAGTTTCTCTGATCCACAGCGTGTGATTGGCTGTTTACTGCTGATGTCACAGCTAAACTTCTACACTCAGGATCAAAGCCTGAGTTGACTGAGAAAGCTGATGATCAGCATCATGGGACCAACAAAGCCTGAATAGATTGGTTTTGTTTTGTCAACTCGAAACTAAGCCTGTAATCCTGAGTTTGTTAAACTACCATCATGGTACAGGCCCCAGGTAGGCTCCATCCAGAAAACTCATCATCAATGTTTGCAAACACCCACATGGTCTATACACTCCCCGCCACTTTATTAGATAGGCCAGTTAAACTGCTTATTAATGCATATATCTAATCAGCCAATCACATGGCATCACCTCAATTCTTTTAGGCATGTAGACATAGTCAAGATGATCTACTGAAGTTCAAACTGAGCATCAGAATGAGGAAGAAATTGATTTAAAGTGCCCTTTAAGGTGTCATGAACTGCCTTTTTTATTTTGTTATACTGTTGTCTGAGGTCAACTAATGATATTCATGTGGTTTTTACTTTCAAAAATATCATAACTAAAAAGTAATAGGCTATTTTCTACACTGGTTTTGAGGCTTTCTCCTGAACGCTGGGTTTTGATGGGCGTGCCGCACTGGAGACTTGGAAGTAAACGCCCACGGATAAGATTTGCATATTATAATGAGCTTAAGCTCCCCTGTCATTTCAGGGAGAAGCAGCAACCAGATTCTCTCGATCACAGGGCTCGTAAACGTCTTTATCAAACAAACACAACAATTTATTTCTCAACCAACCGCGATTGATTGGACTATTATTTTTATTTTACACATAGGCTGCAAGACAGGACATAAGTGCGAACCGCATACACACACACACACACACACACACACACACATACTGGTTTCCATGTTGGATGGGGACCACCTTTATGACCATTACTTGTGGGGACCACCGTTTCTAAAGGCTCTAGAGGTATGAAAAAAATTAGAGATACTTACCATAGCTGTGTTAACTTATACACGCCTTCAGATATCTGAAAAGACTAAGTAATATCTTGACCATGTGTTACGGGGACCTATGAAAAATCGAGTAAACATGTCTTACAAGGACCTAATTTGCATTTTATTTGCATAATTCACACACTTCCCAATTGATTTGTGGGGACCTATTTGCATAATTCACACACTTCCCAATTGATTTGTGGGGACCTATTTGCATAATTCACACAACTTCCCAATTGATTTGTGGGGACCTATTTGCATAATTTACACAACTTCCTAATTGATTTGTGGGGACCTAGCAAGAAGAATAAATTTATTACTAAAACAATGAATAGGCATTTATTTGAAGTAAATCTTCAAATTGCATTTGCCCTTTAAAATGGGTTTAATCTAAAAAAAAAAAAAAGTAGAATTAAAATAAACAGTAGCAGTACAAATGTTTAAATGTAGAAAAGGTCTTAAATGTGGAGATGTGGTGAGGCCTGCAAATAGCGCTAGATGCGCAAAGCTTCACTCTTGACTAAATCAACCTATGGCCGGTTTCACAAACATGACTTAAGCTAGTCCCAGACAAAAATGTATGTTTGAGCTGTTTTAACTGGCATACATTAAGATATGCTTTGCGACCGTGTCAGTTTTGTCTCAGGATGCACACCAGTACTGTTTTTTGCTAAGGCATGTTTAAAAAAGCAACTTAAATGTCTTTAATGAACTAAGCTCTAACCCTGGCTTAATCTAAACTCTGTCTGTGAAACCGGGCCTGAGGGTTGTGCTTGTAATCATCTCCTCATGCTGAATTTTTGGTTGGATCGATTGAGTCTGTTTGATTGGGATATCAGTGTGATTGATGTTGCAGAGAAAAAAGTGCTCCATTACCATACAAAGGGTTATATGAGGGTAGTGAATTATTATCTGGATATTTCAACCCAAAAGTGAAACATTTAAACTTTTCCACTTCAAACTATTCTTTCTATAATTGTAATTTTCTTTACATAGTATTCAACCACAGCCAACCACTCAGCGTCATCTACTACTCATAACTATAATAAATCTACTACTAATTGTTGAGTTCAACTTTTATTGAGTCCATACTTTCCAAAAGAACTCAGATGAAGCTAAACCTCTCAACCATGTCCTGTTATTAAAAGAATACAAAAATAAAATCTTATATATAAAAAAAAAAAACTTTTAACTTTCACACATGCTTCCTTTCACAGACATGTGAATTTAAACAAACTACAACTTTAGAACAACTTTGTTTAGACCAATGCTTTTCTGCTTGTGGCCTTCATCACAGTCATTATAAAACATACACTATTTAAATGTTGTTTGCAGTATGTTTTATGATGACAGCATTAAAAGACACAAGTAGATCTAACAATAAAGTATGTTCTATAGCCAACAAGTGTTGCTATATTTTTTAACATCTTTAAATGTTGTCATCTTTAAGAGTTGTTTCTTCACATTATTATCTGCACTGCAATTTCTTTTTTGAAGCTGTAATGCGATTATAAATGTAAAACTTTACGGTCTTCCAATCGCGGTTCTTCAGCGCTTCTGGTTCAGCTTTTAAACATTTGTCACAGTCACTCTTTGCTGGTACAGTGAGTGATGTGATGAAACGCTTCATGTGCCTTTCCACAGCCTGCACCTCAATCTGCTGCCAGGGTGTCTTCTTCTGGATAGTTTTACCTAAAAGTGGACAGAAAATAATCAAAATTATAAAAATAGTGTGCTGGAATTTCAATCCGAAGCTCTGAATCCTACTATCAGTTTTTAATAGGGCTGCCCCCTAATAGTGGTCTAACCCAGTGTTTCCCAACCGAGGTGCCGCACAAGAGCAGGGGTACAGCGTAAAAGTCCTTCAAATATTTTTTATTCTATGATAAAATTTGAATATATATATATATATTATATATATATATATATATATATATATATATATATATATATATATATATATATATATATATATATATATATATATATATATATATATATATATATATATATATATATATATATATATATATATATATATATATATATATATATATATATATCACACACACAGGTCCTTCTCAAAAAATTAACATTGTGATAAAGTTCATTATTTTCCATAATGTAATGATAAAAATTAAACTATTATATATTTTAGATTCATTGCACACCAACTGAAATATTTCAGGTCTTTTGTTTTAATACTGATGATTTTGGCAAGCAGTTCATGAAAAAAAATCTCAAAAAATTTGCATATCATGAAAAGGTTCTCTAAACGAGCTATTAACCTAATCATCTGAATCAACTAATTAACTCTAAACACCTGCAAAAGATTCCTGAGGCTTTTAATAACTCCCAGCCTGGTTCATTACTCAAAACCGCAATCATGGGTAAGACTGCCGACCCGACCCTGTCCAGATGGCCATCACTGACACCCTCAAGCGAGAGGGGAAGACACAGAAAGACATTTCTGAACGAATAGGCTGTTCCCAGAGTGCTGTATCAAGGCACCTCAGTGGGAAGTCTGTGGGAAGAAAAAAGTGTGGCAAAAAACGCTGCACAACGAGAAGAGGTGAGCGGACCCTGAGGAAGATTGTGGAGAAGGACCGATTCCAGACCTTGGGGGACCTGCGGAAGCAGTGGACTGAGTCTGGAGGAGAAACATCCAGAGACGTCGTGCACAGGTGTGTGCAGGAAATGGGCTACAGGTGCCGCATTCGAGGTCTTCAGATTAACTTAAAGGGAGATGAGTGTTTTCTATTAAATACTGCAAGAGTGTGGACCTTCGGGATCAATGTTCCCCACACCTGGCTTAAATGAACGACTACTAGTTGACTAGATATATAGTTGAGGACATCCCTACTATTTATGTCAGCATCTACATTGCAAGTACAATTATGTGCACTACCTATAAATAGAATTACATTGAACGTAAAAATCACTGCTTGATTGACCTAAAATACCCTGGCCTAAAATTATCATTGACTAAAAACTGACAGTACATCTACAGAAAGCAGAAGACATGCAAAAGAGAAATGTGTGAAGAGTTCACCTTTGGAAGAAGGCCTCGCAGCACTGGCTCTTGAAGGCATCTCTTCATCTGATGGTGGTTTGCGCCTCTTGGGTGGTGGCGGCATATCATTCCTTTCAGGAGGAGGAAGTGCCACCTCTGCTGATGGTTCTATGGAAAACAAGTCAACATTATTTTATATAATAACATTTTCAGAAAGATATAAACAGGTACTCTAGAATGCTTACAATACACAACTGATGTGTTATTTGTCACACTAATGATTTTAAATGCAAAAGTGCTATACAAGTGCAATTGTGTTTATTTTTGCAAGTATAATTGAACTACATCTACTAGCGGAATAATACATCTTTCTAGCGGACATTTAATCAAACATAAGCTCAAATAAATAGTATTTAACCATTTTATTTCAATATTATTGAAATAATGTTTGAGCTATAACTTTCCTGTAGCTCAAACAATAGAGCGTGAAGCTAGCAACACCAAGGTCATGGGTCCGATGCAATGTGATTCACTTTGGATAAAAGCGTCTGACAAATGCATAAATTTAAATCTAACAAAATGCATGAATGTTATATCAACAATCATCTGACATGGTCCGTTCTGTGCCATGACCCAACCAACACGAGGAGAGTGGATCCGCTAGCATTTTATGACAAATGTACACGTTTTGCTTATAAAATAGAAATATTATGGTAGCACAACAAGAAAAATCACTACAGAATGAATGTTTAGTGAAAAACATGTTGACGAATAGCTTGGAGGCATTCAATACACAATAAACAGTTTCATCAAAAAAGTGTTTGCTCTGTAATGGAGCATCATCTTTAATGTTGGAACACATTGTTTGCCTGTCACATGACTGAAAAGTATGAATGCAAACTATGCAAAATGAAATATTTTTTTTTTTTTGTAATTTGTGCAAAATGTATTTTAACAGGAATACAAACCGTCAACGGTAGATGAACAATGTTCCTCTTGTATGCTCCCATCTTCCTCATCACAGTCAAGAACTTTTTCTGTGGAAGTTGTAAGTGCAGCTTAACAATGGCATATAATGGATCATAAACACATGGTATTTGAAAACATGGTAAACAGAAAATCAAAAAGTCAAATAAAATAACAAACCATCAGGATCTATCCCAATTTCATCCAAGTTCTTGCCGTGGAACTCAGCTAATCTTCCTTGTTCAAGGGCCATTAGAACTTTGCTGATCTTGGCAAGTTGCAGGGTCTTCTCAGGGAGTCGATAAAACTCACGATGGATTCTTATGTCGTGCCCAAGAAAGTTTGCCAACTGGTCCATCTCAGTGTCAGTCATATTCAACACTGTTGAAAGGGTTGCAGCATGCTTTCGCAGTCTGGTAGATGTCAGTGACTTGGGACACTTTGCACCACACGCCTTTGCAAAGCCACGGAGGCAGTCTGACCCTCGGAAATGTGTCATGGCTTCTGGTCTCGCAAACATATAGGCATTGTCTTTTAAAACCGCACAAGCCTCTCTCTGCTTAACAAGGAGTTCTAAGGCACACAGCATTTTTGGAGTAAGAAGTATTGGAACTGGTCGACCACGCTTTCCTCTGGTGATAACCCTTGTGAAGTGTCTGCAGAGTTTTTTTTCTACTTCAGAGAGTGCCCAGTCCACATCTTCATGCGGATCAGAAGTGTCTCGTGATAGAAATGCAGACAAAGGCATGCTGGCCACCTCTCCTTCCCTGCGCCGGTTAAAGAGAATCATCTGGGCTAGACATACCTTTGCCAGCTCCATCCAGGCTTTAGTAGAGGGACTTTCGGAGAGTGATTTGAACCACTTATCTTGCACTTCACCGAGATATGCATGCATTTTTTGGACATCTTCAGTAAAGGGCAAGACAGAGGGCAGATTCCACTTTGCTTCACTGATGTTCCTCAATGCTGTAGCAGAGATCATCTCGTTCCACTTGTTCTCATGGACTTCAAGAAACTCACTGGCATTCTTCACAAGCTGTTTGTCATTTGAGATTAAGCCCTGAGCTTTTAAGAGCTTGCTTACTTTGACCAGGGAATTACCAATCTTGTTTGCAAGCGATGGAATCATGAATTTGTCGGTTTCACCGTCATACCCACACGTATACTTGACAGCTTTGACAGTCTCCATATACTTCTTTGGATTTACACAATCTTGCATTGTTTTTAAGGAGGTGACTCTCCTCGCATTGTGAATCAACCTTCCCAATTCTCGCATCTTCTCTCGCACATGCTGTTTGTTTTTGTCTGAAAGCCCACCTTTATTTAACAAGCGCTGCCCTAATTCAGTAATTACCGTGTCATTTTTTATTATATCTGTGATTGGGTCAGGATTCATGGCACTAATTACTCCCCACAGTTGTTTGGTCATGTTTGAAGGCACAGGCCCTGTGTACGTACACATAGACTGAACACGATTTTTTCCTGGTTTGGGGAGGACTGACTGAGGTTTAAGTCTACAAGAACGCATGTGTCGCCACAGGACCTTTCTTGTAAAAAGTCCTTGACAGTATGCACAATGCATGAAATCATCTCCTTGCACTTTTTTTGGTGGTCGTTTAAATGGCACCAGTTCCCCCTTTCCCGATTCCATTACAGCAGCATTGTGGGCATAATTTCCTCTGTTGCGAATATAATCCAGCTGGAGTTTTCTCTCCTTTGAACCCTTTGGAAAGCTTAGAGCTCGTGCCACATCTGATTTATTTACATGTGAGCTTTCTAGATGCCTCGCCATCTTAGCGTAAGGTTTAGAGCAATACAAGCAGTAATGTCTCTTGTTGTACACTCTACTGCCATCTCTTTTTTGGTATTCACAAACAACTATGCTGTCTATTGTGTTCTGACTTGAACTGGGTTCTTCTCCTGTTCCAGATGCTTCAGACATACAGCTGTTCACTTTGTCTGTGGTTGCTGTGTCACAGTCAGGGGAACTCACTGAGCCAGATTCATCAACATCCAGCTCATAAAGGAGCTGAGGCTTTGTTGGGTTTAGTGTAAGGCTAACATCACTGTCACTGTCGGAAGTGGTATCTGGAATGTAATTATCTGAACTCTCGGGTGTAGAATCAAAGAGCTCACCAGAATCCTCAAGATCTGTATCTTTTAGCTAAAAAAATAAAAATAAATAATTTTGGAATTGGCTAGCCACAATTAATTGATCAGTAAATTAACATGCATAAATTAGCAACTATTGTGATTATCAGTAAACTGTTCAGGTATTCTATTTTCGATGCGTTTCTAATATTTTTTTGTCAATGTTTTCACAATAATATATTCTTAATACATTGTTACACAATTCACCAAGTAATTGATTATGAGAATAAATGTTGATGGCAGCTCTAGGCAAAATCCCCAAATCACCATGATGCTTCAAAATTGATTGGAATCACTTCGAAATACAGGAGTAAAATAAAAATTTGCAACATGTGCAGCACAACTTTAACATAAGCTAAAAATTATGAGATCACTGTAAAAGAATGGGGTGTTTAAAGGCTTAGTTCACCCAAAAACATAAACTGTGTGATTAATTCCTCATGTGGTTGGACACCCATAAGACCTCCGTTCATCTTCAGACACAAATTAAGATATTAGTGTTGAAATCCGATGGCTCAGAAAGGCCTTCATTGACACCAATGTCATTTCCTCTCTCAAGACCCATAAAGGCACTAAAGACGTCGCTACAAAGCCCATCTCACTACAGCGGCCCTACAATCAATTTATGAAGACACAAGAAGAGTTTTTTTTGTGCAGAAACAATAAATAACGACTTGTATAGTGATGGCCGATTTCAAAACACGGCTTCACGAAGCTTGGAAGCATTATGAATCAGTGTGTCGATTCATGATTCGACTGATGATTCGATACAATGCTTGAATCTTCAGGAAGCTGTGTTTTGAAATGGGCCATCACTATACAAGTTGTTTTTTTTTTTAAATTGCGCACAAACTAATCTCATCTCTTCATAAAATGATTGTAGAGCCACTGTAGAGAGATTGGCTTTGTAATGACGCATCTCTGTCTGAAGATGAACGGAAGTCTTACGGGTGTCCAACAACATGAGGAATTAATTAGAGAATTTTCTTTTTTGGGTAAACTAACCCTTTCCAAATAAATTTTCAATCCAAATAAAATTTCAATCAGATTGGATTCTTTTTCTAATCTGATCGATGCACATTACCTAATGTTAACCCACAAATTTGGATCTGAAAATGATTAGATACATGAACTAAGATGATTAAATCCTGTAGAAGTACTGGTCATTCATTGTTGGTTAACCAATGATAAATTAAATGTTACTGTAATTTGTTTCCATTTTTTTCAAATAAAGTACGTTGGCCATAGGTGTGCAAATGAATTTGAAAAAGTAAGCAATCTTACACTGGGTCATAGGATACTGTACTGTATACGTTTGATTTATGTTGTGTTTGGGACATGGCTTTTCAAGGCTTGTTTTTGTAATCAGGCTCTCAAAGTTTATCAAAAATATATATTGAGATTTATCGGCCCATATATCAGCTGTCGGCTTTTAAAATATAAAGAAATATCGTATCAGCCAAAATTTTCATATCAGTGCATCGCTACCATTAGTAATTTGATTGATGGCTCGATCAGACTGAAAAGCCTTTATGTAAATACCTTAATTGCTCCAATTGAGCTAGATCCAAATAAAATTTCAATCAGATTGACATCTAAACACTTGATCGAATTGAAAACGCTCAATGAACATTTAACTTTCACTTATTAGCAATTTATAAGCTAGGTGCAAAAGATGGAAAAACTCCAAACCTTTTCAAAAACGAGTGAACTGAGAAGCGCAGACGCAATGCACGTGCATGATCTTAAAATAATAATAATAATAATTTCAGGATATTCTAGGGACAATCACTCAAACCTACCATGACACTTTTAGTCCTTCTCAGTCTGGGTACAAAAATCTCATTTGGGAGCGGTGTCACAATCTGTAAACAAAAAGTACAATCAACATCAAATACTATATTATAATAATTCAAGTTCAAAAATAAGACTGCAAGTGTGTATAGTACTTTTGAACACCTAATGGGACAATTATAGCGTTGCAAAAAAAGCCAATTTTACAGAGGTTTTTTTGTTTCAATACTTTGCATTTTTTTTAAAATTCAAATGTCTGCTCCATCGCTATATAACTAACAGAAGACAATTTTAAAATTGGGGCACTTCTAATTAAGTGACAAAAAGCAGTTGACAATGTAAAAAATACACATACTTGCCATATTTGCACCGATAAAATATGCAACACTTCAGTGATGAACATGAACGTACCTGTTTAGGAGAGCTGATTTGAGCCGATTCATCCTCCATTTGAGTCTCTAACGGGACAGAAGGATCAGTGTCACCTGATGCGCTGGTATTAACAGCAATGCCGCTCATCTGTAAGAGACAACAGTCATATGAAGAGATATTAGAACATGGAAACACAAGAGAGCAATCTGAAGACGACACCACATGACTTCAGAGATAGATAGAGCGAGCAACTTCAACTTTAACATCTACTACTGTCCAGTCAACCTCTGTCTGCACGCTCACACACACACACATCTGGAATAAAACAGGCTTTATGAGGACCTCACACACACACACTGTGAAAGTTCCTTATGGGGACCGGTTTCATCCACTTCAACACACAAGTTCGAACTCAAAAACTGACTGAAAGTGTGTTGTGGGGACGTCGTGAGTGTCCATTTTAAAGCAACTATTAACCCAGAAAAAAATCCCAGTGAAGGACAAAACTGGCCCAAGATTCTCCTCTAGCACTGAGCTACTGGAGATATGTGATTAAACTGTTCTGTGTGGTGATTTACACCAGATAGGCATCAAAATATGCTTTAAAAACACTAAAACAGAGCAATGAGAGACAGTAGAGTTAAATCTTCAGTGATGAACATGAACGTACCTGTTGAGGAGAGCTGATTTGAGCCGATTCATCCTCCATTTGAGTCTCTAACGGGACAGAAGGATCAGTGTCACCTGATGCGCTGGTATTAACAGCAATGCCGCTCATCTGTCAGAGACAACAGTCATATGAAGAGATATTAGAACATGGAAACACAAGAGAGCAATCTGAAGACGACACCACATGACTTCAGAGATAGATAGAGCGAGCAACTTCAACTTTAACATCTACTACTGTCCAGTCAACCTCTGTCTGCACGCTCACACACACATCTGGAATAAAACAGGCTTTATGAGGACCTCACACACACACACTGTGAAAGTTCCTTATGGGGACCGGTTTCATCCACTTCAACACACAAGTTTGAACTCAAAAACTGACTGAAAGTGTGTTGTGGGGACGTCGTGAGTGTCCATTTTAAAGCAACTATTAACCCAGAAAAAAAATCCCAGTGAAGGACAAAACTGGCCCAAGATTCTCCTCTAGCACTGAGCTACTGGAGATTTGTGATTAAACTGTTCTGTGTGGTGATTTACACCAGATAGGCATCAAAATATGCTTTAAAAACACTAAAACAGAGCAATGAGAGACAGTAGAGTTAAATCTTCAGTGATGAACATGAACGTACCTGTTGAGGAGAGCTGATTTGAGCCGATTCATCCTCCATTTGAGTCTCTAACGGGACAGAAGGATCAGTGTCACCTGATGCGCTGGTATTAACAGCAATGCCGCTCATCTGTAAGAGACAACAGTCATATGAAGAGATATTAGAACATGGAAACACAAGAGAGCAATCTGAAGACGACACCACATGACTTCAGAGATAGATAGAGCGAGCAACTTCAACTTTAACATCTACTACTGTCCAGTCAACCTCTGTCTGCACGCTCACACACACACACATCTGGAATAAAACAGGCTTTATGAGGACCTCACACACACACACTGTGAAAGTTCCTTATGGGGACCGGTTTCATCCACTTCAACACACAAGTTCGAACTCAAAAACTGACTGAAAGTGTGTTGTGGGGACGTCGTGAGTGTCCATTTTAAAGCAACTATTAACCCAGAAAAAAATCCCAGTGAAGGACAAAACTGGCCCAAGATTCTCCTCTAGCACTGAGCTACTGGAGATTTGTGATTAAACTGTTCTGTGTGGTGATTTACACCAGATAGGCATCAAAATATGCTTTAAAAACACTAAAACAGAGCAATGAGAGACAGTAGAGTTAAATCTTCAGTGATGAACATGAACGTACCTGTTGAGGAGAGCTGATTTGAGCCGATTCATCCTCCATTTGAGTCTCTAACGGGACAGAAGGATCAGTGTCACCTGATGCGCTGGTATTAACAGCAATGCCGCTCATCTGTCAGAGACAACAGTCATATGAAGAGATATTAGAACATGGAAACACAAGAGAGCAATCTGAAGACGACACCACATGACTTCAGAGATAGATAGAGCGAGCAACTTCAACTTTAACATCTACTACTGTCCAGTCAACCTCTGTCTGCACGCTCACACACACATCTGGAATAAAACAGGCTTTATGAGGACCTCACACACACACACTGTGAAAGTTCCTTATGGGGACCGGTTTCATCCACTTCAACACACAAGTTCGAACTCAAAAACTGACTGAAAGTGTGTTGTGGGGACGTCGTGAGTGTCCATTTTAAAGCAACTATTAACCCAGAAAAAAAATCCCAGTGAAGGACAAAACTGGCCCAAGATTCTCCTCTAGCACTGAGCTACTGGAGATTTGTGATTAAACTGTTCTGTGTGGTGATTTACACCAGATAGGCATCAAAATATGCTTTAAAAACACTAAAACAGAGCAATGAGAGACAGTAGAGTTAAATCTTCAGTGATGAACATGAACGTACCTGTTGAGGAGAGCTGATTTGAGCCGATTCATCCTCCATTTGAGTCTCTAACGGGACAGAAGGATCAGTGTCACCTGATGCGCTGGTATTAACAGCAATGCCGCTCATCTGTCAGAGACAACAGTCATATGAAGAGATATTAGAACATGGAAACACAAGAGAGCAATCTGAAGACGACACCACATGACTTCAGAGATAGATAGAGCGAGCAACTTCAACTTTAAACATCTACTACTGTCCAGTCAACCTCTGTCTGCACGCTCACACACACATCTGGAATAAAACAGGCTTTATGAGGACCTCACACACACACACTGTGAAAGTTCCTTATGGGGACCGGTTTCATCCACTTCAACACACAAGTTTGAACTCAAAAACTGACTGAAAGTGTGTTGTGGGGACGTCGTGAGTGTCCATTTTAAAGCAACTATTAACCCAGAAAAAAAAATCCCAGTGAAGGACAAAACTGGCCCAAGATTCTCCTCTAGCACTGAGCTACTGGAGATATGTGATTAAACTGTTCTGTGTGGTGATTTACACCAGATAGGCATCAAAATATGCTTTAAAAACACTAAAACAGAGCAATGAGAGACAGTAGAGTTAAATCTTCAGTGATGAACATGAACGTACCTGTTGAGGAGAGCTGATTTGAGCCGATTCATCCTCCATTTGAGTCTCTAACGGGACAGAAGGATCAGTGTCACCTGATGCGCTGGTATTAACAGCAATGCCGCTCATCTGTCAGAGACAACAGTCATATGAAGAGATATTAGAACATGGAAACACAAGAGAGCAATCTGAAGACGACACCACATGACTTCAGAGATAGATAGAGCGAGCAACTTCAACTTTAAACATCTACTACTGTCCAGTCAACCTCTGTCTGCACGCTCACACACACATCTGGAATAAAACAGGCTTTATGAGGACCTCACACACACACACTGTGAAAGTTCCTTATGGGGACCGGTTTCATCCACTTCAACACACAAGTTTGAACTCAAAAACTGACTGAAAGTGTGTTGTGGGGACGTCGTGAGTGTCCATTTTAAAGCAACTATTAACCCAGAAAAAAAAATCCCAGTGAAGGACAAAACTGGCCCAAGATTCTCCTCTAGCACTGAGCTACTGGAGATTTGTGATTAAACTGTTCTGTGTGGTGATTTACACCAGATAGGCATCAAAATATGCTTTAAAAACACTAAAACAGAGCAATGAGAGACAGTAGAGTTAAATCTTCAGTGATGAACATGAACGTACCTGTTGAGGAGAGCTGATTTGAGCCGATTCATCCTCCATTTGAGTCTCTAACGGGACAGAAGGATCAGTGTCACCTGATGCGCTGGTATTAACAGCAATGCCGCTCATCTGTCAGAGACAACAGTCATATGAAGAGATATTAGAACATGGAAACACAAGAGAGCAATCTGAAGACGACACCACATGACTTCAGAGATAGATAGAGCGAGCAACTTCAACTTTAACATCTACTACTGTCCAGTCAACCTCTGTCTGCACGCTCACACACACATCTGGAATAAAACAGGCTTTATGAGGACCTCACACACACACACTGTGAAAGTTCCTTATGGGGACCGGTTTCATCCACTTTAACACACAAGTTTGAACTCAAACACACACACACACATCTGGAATAAAACAGGCTTTATGAGGACCTCACACACACACACTGTGAAAGTTCCTTATGGGGACCGGTTTCATCTCAAAAACTGACTGAAAGTATGGATGTTTTTTCTTAGCACTTATAATGATAAAGGCGTTAAACATTACTCAGTCAGCCTGTACGTGACGTCAGCCGCAAGCGGCAGCAGCAGCGCAAAGAAAACAAAACACAGCGCGGACAGGATTTGTCATGACAGCGGATGACAGAGCAGAAGCCAACGAGCGAGAAACTATCAGGCCACTATTGCGGTCCAGTTTGTGGAAACGTATTTTTTTATGGTCTATGTTGGAAACACTTTGGCCCTTTTGTAAAGACGGAGATGTTCTAAAGGAGTCTCTCGCTGTTTGCAGTAGTAGCAGGTTCAGCCACTGCTCATTCAACCTGAAGAGATGTTGGTTGCACTTTATTTTGATATTAATATAATGATATTAATATAAAGGGTAAATTTTAAGTCACTGAATCGTTTTGGATCGTATCGTTCTAAATTAACCAATATCGTCCTTGAATCGTATCGAAAACCTCAAATCGTGATACGAATCGAAGTTAAAACGAATCGTTACACCCCTAGTGTATACCTATTACAATTTGTATTAAAATAGTAATACGGGTAAATTAGATTAATTTATTTCTAATAGCTATCATATATATATATATATATATATATATATATATATATATATATATATATATATATATAATCTAATCAACAACCAACTTGCTTGACACGTTGCAACAATGAGCTTTTATGTACACAGTGCATTGTAACATACTTGTGTTCTCCATGGGTAGTCTTCTCCTCCATAATCATAGGTGATTTCTTCTCCTTCTTTAATGTCATGAAGGGCAAACAGACAAAGGTGGGGCTTTCCATTTACATCAATTTTCTTCATCTTACATTTTGGATGTTTGTGGTCATCATTAACTATCCGCCCAAAAGATCCATCTTCTCTTGAGGCATCAATACTTAAAAATATATGAAACATAAGAAAATGAGAGATACAAGTATTACAATATACCACCAACAATTACTTTTTTTACACTATAGTATAGCATAAGGTATATAGTTTTTGTGCATCTTACCACCATGTTTTCCCTCGCCACTTGAAATCAAACATAAATGCAGCACAGGATGCGTGGTAACGCTTTCTTCTCCTCTGCAGTTCTGCATCATTTATCATATCTCCCCTGTACTCAACAACAAAATCACCTTTGCAAAAGACACCCTTTGCAAATAGACCACGTCCTGCATAAAACAGAAAACAAAAAGAGAGGAAAAAAAAAAAATTCACAAAAAAGAAAATTTTGCAGATAAAGGATGCCAATTACACAAAATACATCAAAAGTTAGCTGATTTAAAATAAGCTGCAACAGGTACCCAAGTAATGCACCCAGATGCTCATAAGATAAAGGTTAGGACATGCATATGATAGTAATTATTGTCTGATAAATCACAACATACACCACCTTACCTTTCTCTGCATTTATATACTTCACATCTAATTTGAATGTCTTGTCAGTCTTCGAAACCACATGATGCATGGCATCCTTAAGGGGGCTGATTCGTGGTGGCATTTCAAACTTGGAAAAAGATGTGTGAAGAATTAGTGTGAAAATGGGGAGACATTAAAACAATTAAACTAATATGTTTAATAAGCAGATACGAATGTTATTTTAATGTAACACTGAACTGTAATGTTATCACAATGTACCAATGCATGACAATCGAACAAGGACAATTAATGTCTGGCACAACAATAACCTTAAGGGCATCAACTCAAAATGTTCACTTAGACTATAATCTCTCACAAATCAAAACATGACTATATATATTGTAAGGTAGCCGATCTTTAATTCTTCATAATTACAGTCAAACACTATAAACACGAGCCTGACATCGAGTGCAAACCCCCCTCCCATCCCCCCCACAAAATTATATTTCAACATGTGCCCTGACAAAAATATGATTTCAACATGTGCCCTGACAAAAATATGATTTCAACATGTGCCCTGACAAAAATATAACTTTTCTTTAATATAAAGCATAAAATAATCCACCCCTCTTGCACTAATATAACGTGAACTAGACAGAAACTAATTTAATATTAATCAAATCGTTCCAATAGCAGTAAGGCTAAACATTTGACGACACTTTTCAGTTAAAATTAAGCCTTTTACATTAAATTGAATGATTATGTGATCGCTAAAATCGTCAGGCCTCACTTAGCCTCAACAGTTAATTAGCACTTACTAGCTAGCTAAACTAATTACCCTAACTTAATACATATGATATGTGCTTACCTTGTATTTCACCTTTTTCCTCTTCGTACCTTGGCATTTCCTGCAAGTAATCCTCTTAGTGTGGAGTATTCTTCTTCTTGTTGTTGTTTAATGGAGTTTGTGAAGTCAAGTGTCAATTTAATATGTATTTCGTTGCTGAAGAACTCGTTCCTAACGAGGACTAGGAAGTGGGCGGAGCCCAACCATAATTGGAAAATGTGTGTGTGAAGACGTGAGTGCATTACCACCCAGAAAGGTTTGGGGGCGCAACTGAGCACTCCCTACACACACTCACACTACCTCAAAAGCGTGTGTTTTGGGCCAAAGCTAAAACTCCGCCCACCACCTTCAGAACAGCTTCTCTAATCATTTTAATGGGTTTCCCTTATGGGGACCTGATTTTTGGTCCCCACAACGCAAGAGGTCCCCATGACGTGACTGTGTAAACAGATTCATGTCCCCACAACGTGATGATTACCAGAACACACACACACACACACACACACACACACACACACACACACACACACACACACACACGTGCGCGCCACCCTTCAGATGTCAACTCGAGAGAGAGAGAGAATAGCAAAGATCAAGAACGGAATATAATGAGATTCATCGGCCTGCTGGGCTTTGCGAGCCCTGGCCCATACGTGTCTGAGTCCAGCATACTAAAGGTATGTTTCTGTTAGACACGTACACATAAGCAAAACAATCTATAACAATGCAGTACTATTGCATATAAAAACACGTTTTACTCCCATAAGTGTGTTGCACCATTCCTGTCGGATCCAAATCCAGCATCGACCGGAGATTTGTTTACAAACGATTCCGCAGTGAAATGTGAACATGTCTTCCCCACGTGAGCTGGAACTTCATTAAAAATAAAGTTCAACCACACATTCCTAATATTAGGATCTGTAGGAAGCTTATTCAGCAACTGTGTTCTTCCACAACCAGGAATAGCGCAATATCTTGCTATCGTCCTTGGCATGTTTATTGTTGTTGGCTAGTTAGCACGAGCCCTCCATGAGTCGATGGGCGGGGCTACTGTGTTTCGTCGCGCAATGACGTAAGTATGAAGCACAAGACCGTTTTCTGCAACACATTCTCACACCGAACTCGTCACATATGGACGCTTGACCAGGACCCCTTGTCGTCACTTTTCAACGAACTGGGCGTACCTTTAACGTCAATTTTCGACGCGGTGGGTGCTCCATTCATTACAATGAGAAACCTTTGGCGTCATACACAGACGCACTGGGAATGGGAATAATATCGTCATGGTGAAATTTATTTTTTGATTTATTTATTGAAATTATTTATTGGTTTAAAATGTTGCCATTATGACATGTTGGAGTGTGCTTCTCAATTAAATCAGCAAGCATAATTTAATTTACATTTATTTTATTTACACTATTTAGACACATTTTAACATGATTTCATTTACATTTATTTTATTTACGCTATTTAGACACATTTTAACATGTAACCCAACCCCACCTCATCCCTAAACCTACCCATTTGTGTGAACATGATATAAAACACAGGATATAACATAAGACTGCATCCACAAGTTATTCAAAAAAGTTAAATAATCCAAGTTTTCCGAGGCCAAACGATTGATTTGTATGAAGAAAATCCCCAAAAGCGATCAGCATCTCCATCCGCCGAAGAACACGAACACATCAAATTTCAAATATTGCCGCCCGTACTTCAGATTTCATGGTGAAATTGCATTGGCTCTCATATGTCTTGTGACCAATTGCGTCATTACGTCAGCATTGATTGTAAAATGTCATTGGCTCTCGTGTGTCTTGTGACCGATTGCGTCATGCTCAGGAGTCTTTTGAATTATTTTAATGAGATATGAATGAGTTCGTTCACAGGGCATCGGGATCATCATTTCAGCGATTAAAACATCAAGATCAACTCTGTTCTTCACATGAAGACATCGTATGACTTCAGAAGACTTGGAATGCAACATGAGCTAATACTTTTATACTGTTTTGGTCAGATTTTGCAATAAATACTTGTGACTGTACATTTATTTGACTGGTATGTGTTTTATATTGTTAAGATGTGGGTAGGTTTAGAGTAGGAGTTGGGTTAGTTGCTCCAAAATATAAAAGTAGCCTTTAAATATAAATAAAATCATGTCTGCTTTTACAAACGCAAAGAATTAAATGCGTCTGTGTATGACGCCAAAGGTTTATGATTGAAATGAATGGAGCACCCAGCGCGTCGAAAATTGACGATAAAGGTACACCCAGTTAGTTGAAAAGTGACGACAAGGGGTCCTGGTCAAGCGTCCATATGTGACAAGTTGGGTGTGAGAATGTGTTGTTCCCTTGCGAAAGGGAACTCGAGCTGCGTCAGCTGACGCTACGGGGAACGCCTCCAGCGTGACCGGTGTCTGAACTACTAACAAATCATGGCAATCCTACTGACCTGCGACAGCCTATGATGTCATCAAGGTGCGACCAGGAAGTATATAAGGGCGCCTTGCCAACATGACACGATTTCTGCTTTGACATTCAGATGGTAGGGTCAGAATTTGGTGTAAACAACATCCATCCTGCCTTATATCAACGGTTCAGGCTTTTGGTGTTGGTGTGGAGGATATTTTCTTGGCATACTTTAGGCCCCTTGAGCATTGTTTAAACGCCACGTCCATTGTTGCTGACCATGTCCATCCTTTTATGACCACAGTGTTCCCATCTTCTGATGGATACTTCCAGCAGGATAACGTGCCATGTCAAAAAGATCAGATGATCTCAAACTGGTTTCTTGAACTTGACAACAAGTTCACTACACCCTCCACAGTGACCAGATCTCAATTCATATGCATCTTTGGGATATGGTATCTTGGATGTGCAGCCGACAAATCTGCAGTAACTGCGTGGTGCTATCATGTCAATATGGGCCAAAATGGCTGAGGAATGTTGCCAGCGCCTTGTTGAATCAATGCCACAAAAATCAAAGGTAATAATTTTAAAGTAAACAACAAACAAGGATGCCAACTGAAGCCAGGAAATTAATCCAGGAAGTTTCTACGGTTTACACATTCATCAGACTTCACAAGTATATGATTTACTGTTATTGCCTTGTAATTTCCAGCTGTGCGTTTATGATTTAGAATTATGGGCTTGTCACTTGTCTTAAACCATGAGAGGGCAGGGTCTCCTCAACCCCTCCCCAGCTCTTACAGGAGTGGTTGTGAGATCCCGTTGTGTTCTGCCCTGCTGCCGTACTGACCGCTCCCACACCAAAATAAAACTCAGCACCGCATAGCTTTAAAACCTTCCATCCTTACCAAATTACTTATATCAATATTTTATTGGCGGGATCCTGTCACTGCCCCCACCTGTCTCGGTTTACTCCTGCTGTTTCCTCTTCCTTTCAATTAACTTTCCAATGTGCCCACCAGCCCAAACATATTACAATTAAAATAACTACACTGGGAACAAACATTATTGTGACTCACAATACCAAAGGTCATTCAGGCTTGATAAGGTTTAGGGATTCATTATTATAGTTTCATCCACAAATGGCCCCCCTATCCACTGACCACCCACAGTCTATTCACTGACTGTATGATGCAAATCATGCATGCATATTACAAAAATATCAAGAGGATCTAATAGTTGCATTTACCAAACCTTTTTCAGTGTGGTTAAATATTTTTAAGATTTTGTGCATGAGAATTACCAATATAATATAATATAATATAATATAATATAATATAATATAATATAATATAATATAATATAATATAATATAATATAATATAATTTATATATTTTTTTCTTATATAGCTCTAAAATATTAATTAAAGGTGCAGTAAGCAATAAAAAAAAAAAAAAATGTTGATAGTTGAAGCTAATCCAAACAAACACACCCCTCTCTTCATTGCTCCGCCCCCAAAATGCACAAGCACACAAAGCAAGAGTGGATGTCTTTATCTGAAGAGAAGCAAAATAATGCTTCCCGAAAAATAAAGCGAAGCATTGATAAATTCAATGCGGGTCCTAAAGCTCTTGCCCTTCTTTTTCCAGTGATATTCTTCTAACTTTTTCTCTTTTGTAATGTCTCTCATCTCTCTTTCAGTCTTTCTTCGAATCTCCCTCTTGCTCACTCTCTCCTCCTCCATCATGAGTGGACACACCCCCTACTGCTGATTGGCTAATAGTGTATTGTGCTGCTCAGTTTGATCCACATTCAATCAATCAATCAACTTTATTTATATAGCGCTTTTACAATCACGATTGTTTCAAAGCAGCTTCACAGTGTCAAACAGGACAATATTGCAACAAAATTTGATTCGGCTGTACAGTCGTTCTGGAGAAAACAGTGATGTTATGAGCTTATTTTAATTTATCATATAGCGACAATGTTGGCAGATCAGTATTATAGTTTATAGAATTAAATTCATTCAACATAGTTTCTTTTAAAGGAATACTTCACCGCTTTTTCATATTAAATTATGTTATTCTAAGACGAGTTGATACATACCTCTCTCGTTGGCGGAATAGCACTCCTGAGAGTACTTCTACTCGGCGCAGTGAAAAGTCACACCTGAAAAATTAATGAAAAAGTTATTTTCTTTGGGGGGGGGGGGGGGGGGTGAACTAACCCTTTAAACACCTTTATGTGGAACAATTATAATGAAAAGGATTATTATTGCCGCTTCCACAGACATCCGTGTGTATTTTATAAAACTAAATGTATGATTTTGCTGGTATGTGTATTTAAGGGCTTATTCAAACCTGGTCACTTCATGCATTTTACAGGTTAGATAGCTGTCTGATTTATCAAAACAATTTGATTTACACTTGGTCACATAAATGTGTTTCCGCAAAACAGATATAAATCAGATCTTCAATTCCCACGCTATTTGCAGATTTAATAGAGTTCACGTCAACGAAAACAACAGATATGAGCAGCATTTTATTAATCATCAGCTAATTTTAATATCAAAGAGCGCAATAGGAGAGAGTGTGCTTATATAATTTAGTTTCTTTACTTTTAATGAAGATGAATATGTGTTAAACATTTACAACTTACTTTCCGTTTTATTTGTGGTAGTTTGTGCGTTGGCTTGATAAAGAGATACTCAGCAGCTCATCTGCGGCGTTGAGCTCAGCGTTGTCAATATATGACTACAACGTCATATAGCCTATAACATGCTCTCACATGTTACATATGTGGTCGGAAGGCATTTATAACTGTTCTTTTCATGATCGGATAGCTATCCGATCACAGAAAATGCATGTGGTGTAAACAGGCCCTAAATGTCTGTATATTATTATTATATTCATATTTTTATTCATATGTGTAATCGATGCCTCATCCTCAATAAACCCGTCTCTTGTGTGATACTTTGAACTTTCAAATATTCCGATCTAATATGATTTCTGACCTGTAAGTTTGCCAGAATAATAATCATACACTGTTTGTTAATAGGCCAGAGGAGAACTGGCGCCCCGACTGAGTCTGGTTTCTCCCAAGGTTTATTTTTCTCCATCATGCCCTGATGGAGTTTTGGTTCCTTGCCACTGTCGCCTTTGGCTTGGCTTGCTCAATTGGGGACACACAAATGTTGATGTAAGTTTTCAACTAAATATCCAAATAAAAGTAATTACTAAATGAACCGTATCAACTATAATGCTGATCTGCCTACATTGTCGCCATATGATGAATTGCAATGAGCTGAAAACATCACAGTTTTCTCCAGAGCAACTGTACAACAGAATTAAATGTTGTTGCAATATTTTCCTGTTTAACACTGTGTAGCTGCTTTGAAACAACCGTCATTGTACTATACAATACCACTAAATAAATAAAGTTGACTTGACTTGACATTATGCGGTTGAAAACACTGAATAGGTGTTGTATATGATAAATGCTTAGCGCATATGTCTCTGGCTCAGTGCCAGCCATCGCACAAAAGCACATTTGAATTTAGCAGTTTAGCAGATAATCACACCAGTTTGATCATAAGCTCCAGGGACCAGCCAAGACTGATCACACTGGTGTGATCGTATGGGCAAAAGGGTCAAATTGCAGAAGGGTATATATGTTTTATTATATATATATATTTTTAAAGTATTTTACTATGCATTGTCATAAAATTACTTTAGTGTACTAAAAATAGCTGTTGCCCAGGCGGTTATCATCTTTGTTTTATGGACACAGTGTAAAAGGAACTTGTTCTTGAAACCTAAATGTTTGGGGATGATGCCATGTCTTCTATACTGCAAGGATAAGCATGCCCTTCTGACCAAGATGAAGTACCGTAGCCCTGTGTCTCAATTCATCCTAAGTACTGATAAGCTTAACTGTATGCAAACACTGAGCAAAGTGACACATGGCTTCCTGCAGCCCGTATTTTCTGCATACCAACTAAAGAGTGGGCAGAAACCCTCTGCAGGCTACTGTGAGCGGAGAGTGGAAAACAGATCCAGCGAGTTACTCTTTGGAAGGCTGCCCTTCAATTTAGGAGCTTGCGTTATACAAGCAAGCTGAAGATGATCTCTGACACTTTTCTGCAATGAATTGGTTGTCTCTGCATATTATTTTGGAATAGAATAATTTCGGTTTGCAAAGAGAAAGGCTACAGGTCAGCCTCTCATTTCGTTTAGCACTATTATATTTCATTAAACTGAAACTACTATAATTATTTTATCATTGGAAAAAAAAATCACATTACCTGTAAGGATGAAATATATCTGTAGTTTTGATTATAGAGGATTTAAGTATATGCCTGTATGGCAATGCACTGATTTACCCATTTTAACTTCAGGAATAATTGTATTAATGATTTCAACCATAATTAACAACCAGCCAACTGATTAATTTAAACTGCGGCAAATCCCCGCACTCTAATGTGTCCTTAAACAAACAGATATCATGCAGGAAAAAGGGCGAATTTATGGCTGATGGAGTGGAATCCATCAAGATCAGGGAAATGTGTAATTAAAGCGAGGTTATGAGAGATGGACTCGAGTTCCCCTCCCTCGCTCCCCTTCCTTCCTCCTGCTGTCTTATTAATCTCCACTGTCGGTCTGTTGTTCTGATTATGGATGTCATACAGCAATAAAGCGAGTTGAGATCAATAATTCTGAAATTAAAAATGAAAGTGAATTTCCCCAGCAGGCCACACTGCTGCTGTTACGGTGCATGAATATTCACATTGAGCAAAGCGAAGCAAAACACACATCGAAAGCTGATAATTCCCTGCAGGCAGGTGGCTGGAACCTGGAGCGATCCGTAATGAAAGCATGATTACTTGTAAACATTTTAGTTGAATATAATTATCAGATCCATAACAATGCTCTGTTGAACACTATTTACTTGTACAGTATGCTTGTTTTTTTGATGTTGCTGGTGTTTTGCACACTGTAAACCTGAATAAGTTGGCAAAACTGTAGATTTGTATTTTGTACTCATACATTTTAATTGCTCTTAACTTCGAATATATGAATGAACTAATTATTACATTTCATTTTTGTATATATATATATATATATATATATATATATATATATATATATATATATATATATATATATATATATATATATATATATATATACATACATATATATATGTATATATATAGGTATATTGTATTGGAACCTAAATATTTTAGTCTACTTTGTACATCAATAAATGCTATCTTGCTAAATGGTAATGTAATGCTTTGATAACATTAGCATAGCATATCACCTGTAGAATGAATACAGCAAAATAGAACATTTAACATACTGTATAGTATATATTACCATGGCCCCCCATCTCCCCCAATAACATTTATTTTTAGCATTAATCTCTCCCATGTCATGCAAAGCATGCTGGGAAACAAATCCCAGCCTAGGTTTTTGTTAACCCTCATTCTTCCCTTGCACTTTTTTACAAATCCTTCCCTTGTGGGTCAAAATGACCCGAAGCCCTAAATTTATACTTCTTTTAATGAGCTTACTCCTTCTGGCTACGGGTTATTCAATCTCTTATTGATTCTTCATTAAGTAATTTCTCCTCATCTAATCCTCTGGAGTCAAGGGTCTCCATGGTGAACTCTGGTCTCCTGTCTGGCCTGGACTTATTTGCTCCTCAGAAGTCATGCTCTGTATCATTTGTATCTCCTGCTCCTTGGTATAATGATGATTTGCGTGTGATTTCATTTTGCCATAAAATGGAGCGCAAGTTGCGGTTTTTCAGGTTTGACTGTTCACCATCAGGCATGGAAAAATTGGTTACAAGAATATAAGGTTAAAATTGTCTCTGTTAAAGGGATACTTCACTGCTTTTTCATATTAAACTATGTTATTCCCTTAACTAAAACGAGTGGATGCATATCTCTCTCATCTGAGTGTGTGCACTTAATCGCTCTGACGCTTGGTGACGATCTGATAGCATTTAGCTTAGCCCACTAAGCCCAGTTCATTCACTATGGTACCAAACAGAGATCAAGTTAGAAGCGATCAAACACCTCCACGTTTTCCCTATTTAAAAACAGTTACACGAATAGTTAAATGATCAAGTATGGTGACATAAAATAAAACATGGCGCTTTTCTATGCAGATTAAAAGGGAGAACTATAATGTATGGCGGAAAAACACTTCTTGAAGTACTTCGACTCGGCGCAGTAAAAAGTCACGCCTGAAAAATCCTCCCTCACATCTCCCCCTCCCCCCTATTGACAGAAATGAGAGGGTGACGGGGAGATGTGAGGGAGGATTTTTCAGGCGTGACTTTTTACTGCGCCGAGTCGAATTACACTCAAAAGTGCTATTCCGCCATACATTATAGTTCTCCTTTTTAATCCGCTTAGAAAAGTGGCACGTTTTATTCTTCGATCGTTCAACTATTCGTGTAACTGTATTTAAATAGGGGAAACGTGGAGGTGTTTGGTCACTTCTAACTTGATCTCTGTTTGGTACCATAGTGAATGAACTGGGCTTAGTGGTCTAAGCTAAATGCTATCAGATCGTCACCGCGCGTCAGAGCGATTAAGTGCACACACTCAGACGAGAGAGGTATGTATCAACTCGTTTTAGTTAAGGGAATAACATAGTTTAATATGAAAAACGTCTCAGGTTACGTATGTAACCCTAGTTCCCTGAGGGAACGAGACGCTGCGTCGAAACGCTGTGAGAACGCCTCTGCGTTAATGCGTCGTGAAGCGCCTGTAGAACCATTCCATCGGAAAAAAGATCGATCGTCGCCGACGTGATGACGTCGCCGACGTGATGACGTCATCAACCGGAGACTATAAAAGGTCCGCGATCACAAACAGGAACTAGCTTCTGATAAAGCCTGAAGTAAGTGATCACGGACACGCCGGGAGTATGGCAGAGCGACGCAGCGTCTCGTTCCCTCAGGGAACTAGGGTTACATACGTAACCTGAGACGTTCCCTTTCGGGGAACTCGAGCTGCGTCGAAACGCTGTGAGAACGCTTATACCCACATCGCCATAGGACCAAGTGTCTCGTATGTGTGAAGCCGAAGCGCACACGGTTACGAGAGTACCTGTGCCCCAACTGTAGATGCCAGGTCTAGTTCATAGAACCTGACGAAAGTTAAAGGAGACGACCATCCGGCCGCATTTACAAATATCGTGGAGGGAAGCCCCCGACAAAAGTGCTTAAGAAGCCGCCATACCCCTGGTTGAATGCGTCCGGACAGCCAGTGGAGACTGCTGCCCGGCCGCCTCATAAGCAAGTGAGATGGCCTCGACCACTCACTTGCTCATCCTCTGCTTAGATACTGGGGCCCCTTCTTAGGGGGCCCGAAACAGACAAACAGCTGATCAGTTTTCCTCCACAGGGCAGCTCTGTGGACATAGTATCTAGTGCTCTAACAGGGCACAGCAGATTAATCTTCCTGGTCTGACGTCGTGAAAGGAGGAGGACAGAATGCTTGAAGAGTAATGGGGCCCCGTGGGCTCGTAGGAACCTTGGGGACATAACCCGGCCTGGGATGAGAAATCCCCGGCGCAAACTCTAGACATGAGGGCCCTACAGACAGGGACTGAATATCTCTTATTCTTTTGAGAGATGAAATAGCCAAAAGGAATATAGTCCTGAGGTGAGGAACTTATCCGACACCTCCTACAAGGGCTTTTTTCAAACGGAGGCTCGGACAAGCCCCGCAAAACACAGGCTAAGTCCCATGCTGGGACCCTCGAGTGCATAACAGGCCTCAACCTTAAAGTGCCACGGAGGAAACGTGTAATCAGAGGGTGTCTTCCCAAGACACTCCACCCAAAGGGACGTGGACGGCACCCAAGGCCGCCACGTACGCCTCTATTGTGGAGGGGGTCAACCCTGCCGAGAACCTTGCCTGCAGAAACTCCAGCACTGTACCAACCGGGCAGTTAACTGGGTCCCACGGGCGTTCTCTGCACCATGCTGAGAAAAGTTTCCCTTTCAGAGCGTACAGTTTCCTCGTGGACGGAGCTCTGGAGTGAAGGATGGTCTCTACGACCTCGGCCGAGAGACCTTCCTCTATGAGCCTAGCCCCCTCAGAGGCCAGGCCCACAGTTTCCACATCTCTGGGCGTGGGTGCAGGAATCT
Organism: Pseudorasbora parva; assembly: GCF_024679245.1. NCBI lineage: Eukaryota > Metazoa > Chordata > Actinopteri > Cypriniformes > Gobionidae > Pseudorasbora > Pseudorasbora parva. The sequence continues at coordinate 31,358,525 of NC_090188.1, read as the reverse complement.
CCCGCCCGCCTGAGAGAGAAGATCCCTCCTGGTCGGAATCTCCATCGGAGAGCCTTCCAGGAAAGATATCAGGTCCGAAAACCATACTCGGGTCGGCCAGTACGGAGCCACTAGGAGTACCTGGGCCCCGTCCCGGCGTACCCTCTCCAGAACTCCTGGAAGCAAGACAATCGGGGGGAAGGCGTACAGAGGTAGCCTCGGCCACCCCTGTACCATGGCATCCAACCCCAGCGGGGCTGGATGGGTCAGAGAAACCACTGCGGGCAGTGAGAACTCTCCGCCGAAGCAAATAGCTCCCATATACCTTCCATAGGAGCTCCACCACTTCTGGGTGGAGTCTCCATTCCCCGGGCCTCGGCCCCTGCCTCGACAGGCTGTCTGCTTCCTGATTCAGGACCCCCGGGATATATACTGCTCTGACTGACAGCAATTTCCCTTGGGCCCACAGGAGGATCCGATGTGCCAATTGTCCAACGGACGGGACCTCAGACCCCCCTGGTGATTTATATAGACGACCACCGATGTGTTGTCTGCACATGGTGGCCCCTTGAGGTCGGGCAGGAACTGTTTCAATGCAAGAAACACTGCGAGCATCTCTAGCCGATTTACGTGCCAGTGCCGCTGATGTTCCTGCCATAGACCCTGGGATGAGCGACCACTCATGGTCGCCCCCCCCAGCCCGTGAGAGAGGCATCTGTCGTTAGCGTTACGCGACGAACATGAGCCCCCAACACGGGACCCTGAGATAAAAACCCCGGGTTTTTCCACATGACCAGAGCACGTAGGCATCGCCGCGTGACTTTGATCGTGCGGAGCGGATTCCCCCTCGGGGAGAACCCTTTTGTTTTGAGCCACCACTGCAGTGGCCTCATGTACAGTAGGCCAAAAGGTATCACGTTGGACGCTGCTGCCATGAGACCTAACAGTTTCTGGAACCGTTTCACAGTGACGGCTCGGCCTAGCTTCTGTTCTTTGGCGGCTGCCAGGATCGATGCTATGCGTGTTGGCGATAATTGCGCCCGCATAATTACCGAGTCCCAGTTCACACCTAGAAAAGTGGTTCTCTGAGCCGGAGAAAGCACACTCTTCTTGGCGTTCAGCCTCAACCCCAGCTTCGACATATGGGCGAGAACAGCATCTCGATGCTGAACCGCCATCTGCTCTGTATTCGCTAGAATCAGCCAGTCGTCGATATAGTTCAGTATGCGGATGCCCTGTAGACGCAGCGGCGCCAGAGCTGCATCCACACACTTGGTGAACGTGCGGGGTGACAGTGCTAGACCGAAGGGAAGTACACGATATTGGTATGCCTCTCCCCCGAAGGCAAACCTCAGGAACTTCCTGTGATGTGGAAGGATGGAGACATGAAAATACGCATCTTTGAGGTCTATGGTGACAAACCAATCCTCCGATTTGACCTGCGCTACAATCTGTCTGAGTGTAAGCATCTTGAATTTGAGCTTGGCCACCGGCGATTCAATAGCCGCAGATCTAATATCGGGCGTAAGCCCCCATCCTTCTTCGGCACGATGAAGTAACGGCTGTAAAAGCCAGACTCCCTGCTGGGAGGGGGAACCCTCTCTATAGCCCCTTTTTGCAGGAGTGTCTCTACTTCCTGTGCCATTACCAGAGCCTGCTCCGGGCCCACCTCTGTAGGTAGGACACCGCAGAAAGGAGGTGGCCGACTTCTGAACTGAATGGCGTACCCCTTTTCTATTATCTGCAGGACCCACTGAGATATATTTGATAGACGTTTCCACTCGTCTAGAAAATCTACTAAGGGAACCAGCCTCTCGAGGCTGGCCTCTGGTGTATTTTGAGCAACAAGCACAGTGCCCTGAAGCGGCGGACCGGCAGGGAACGACTGACTTGACTGCTCGGGAGCCCCCCGAAGGGGGAGCGGACCACCCTCGAGTGGCCCGCGGGGACCGTCTGCGCCCCGGCATTGCGGCGGGGTTTAGCAGCGCGGCCCCCAGAGGGCGCTGCAGGACAACGGGTACCGTAGGCAGAGGTAAACACCGTTTCCCTTCGGAGGGGACTACCCTCAGCGTCCTTTTGTTTCCCCTGCCCTCCGAGGAGGGGGCGGACCACCCTCAGGTGGCCCGCGGAGACCCTCTGCGCCCCGACATTGCGGCGGGGTTGGCAGCGCGGCCCCTTGAGGGTACCGAAGGAAGACGGGTACCGTATGCTGAGGTAAGCACCGTCTTCCCACGGAGGGGAAACTAAGGGAACCAGCCTCTCGAGGCTGGCCTCTGGTGTAATTTGAGCAGCGAGTGCAGTGCCCTGAAACGGCGAACCGGCAGGGAACACCTGACCTGACTGCTCGCATGCCCTCCGAGGAGGGGGCGGACCACCCTCAGGTGGCCCGCGGAGACCCTCTGCGCCCTGACATTGCGGCGGGGTTAGCAGCGCGGCCCCCTGTGGGCACCGAAGGAAGACGGGTACCGTGTGCTGAGGTAAGCACCGATTTCCTTCGGAGGGGAAATGCCAGGGACGATGCAGCTGAAGGCGAGAGATAGCTCGCAAGCGTCTCTTCGATCTTCGGCATCGCCCCATAACCATAGTGTCTCAGCCCAAATATATTACTATATGCAGATGTATGTGGGCTGAACACTCTATATGATACCGCTTGTTTCCTCCATGACCTAGACACCTCGGTGTGCAGGTCAGGGAAGAATGGCAGGACGTTGATGCTTTGCACGAGAGGGCAGGAATCGCTCATCTAATTTCGTTCTCTCTGATTTCGATGGGATTCAGATATTTCAGCCAGCCAGTCATTTCTTATTTTTATATTTAACCTGGCCACAGCTCTCGTGAGAACCTCAACTCACTAGCGGGTGACTGAAGTGGCGAGTCTTCAGTCGCGATGCTCTCAACGTCCACCTCCTCAGAGCTGGATAGTTGGAGCACCGGTGCCCCGCCCAGGGAGGAAGAAACCGCAGAGCGGGCTTCCAAACCCCGAGACGAGACACTGGACGATACAGGTGAGGGCTGAGATAAGGCTGGGCCCGTCTCAAACCCCTCTGTAAAGTCCATGTGTGAACCCCACGACTGAAGCCACCGCTCTGCCTCGGCAGCAGCGGGACCAGAGCCGCGGGGAACACGAGCCGAGGCACCCTCCTCGAAGAGTGCCCGGCGGGAGCGCAGCGTTCTCAGTGGCATACGCTCACAGTGCTCGCAAGCAGCCCCCTCGAGGGCTGCCTGGGCATGCTGCGCTCCCAAGCAGGCTACACAAAGAGAGTGTGTATCCCCGCTCGTGATGTAGCGTGGGCAGGGATGAACACACCTCTTAAAGCTGCTTTCACTCGCCATTTTACTCTATCTATTTTATTTTCTCTTTGTTTGTTAATATATACTGCAATATTTAACAAAAGGGTGGAAAATCTCTGGATATAGACAGACAAAAACACCAAATAGACAGACAGGTTCACACAGATCGCTTGCTGAAGGCTCAGAAGCTAGTTCCTGTTTGTGATCGCGGACCTTTTATAGTCTCCGGTTGATGACGTCATCACGTCGGCGACGTCATCACGTCGGCGACGATCGATCTTTTTTCCGATGGAATGGTTCTACAGGCGCTTCACGACGCATTAACGCAGAGGCGTTCTCACAGCGTTTCGACGCAGCTCGAGTTCCCCGAAAGGGAACAGTGAAGTATCCATTTAAGTCTATTTTATTAGTATTTTTCAAAGATGATTAATGCCAACCAAAGTAATTCAAAGCAAATATTTAAACAAATTGCTGAACTGTGATAGTTCCTCTATTGTTGCTTCAACTCATCTTTGTAATAACTGTCTTGATTTTTTTGGTTCCTACCAAGATTAATAATGTTCAATGCGGCATTTGTGTTTTCTTCTTCGGTAAATATTCCTTTTCCTTCTGGTATTTTTTTGTTCTTCAAAATTTTGCACTCTTGATTTATACTCTGCAAGAGGATCACAGGATTACCCACTTCATTACTTGATCCGATACATACTAGTCTGTTTCAGTCATGTTTTGCTTCTCTGTGTCCTGTTGTCTTGAACATTATAAATGTCTCTTTAGGCACTGGAGTTGTGCCAACAGCTTTTAAAACAGCTGCGGTTACCCCGGTGCCTAAAAAGAATAATGTTGACTATGACAATCTTTCAAATTTTCGGCCCATATCCAATCTCCCTTTTCTTGCACATTTTTTTTTTTTTAGAGAGGGTTGTTGCTGCTCCGTTAATTTCTCATTTAACTGAAAACAATCTGTTTGAGCCGTTGCAATCTGGCTTCCGCAAATTCCAAACGAGCAATCTTATGGAATGTATACGCCAAAATGAGTTTGCAGTTTTTCATGTGCATATATGTACTTTATGCTGTATTTTAATTACGAACCCCCCACCCCGCCCCACCACCCTAATCCTAACCAAGAGCGTGTCATATGCACACCATAAAGTGCGTATCATATGCAAGTGAAAAACTGCGTAGCATTTGCACGCCAAAACTCATTTTGGAGTATCCATTCCACGAGATTTCACACTCGTACTATTGATACGCATGACCATGAGATCGAGTTGAACAGCTCTACTTGAGGTCACTAATGATTTGTTAATTGCTTCATTCATTCTTTTGATTTTGATCCTTCGAGATTTCAGTGCCGCTTTTGACACTGTCGGTCATTTGGTTTTCATTACTCGTTTAGAAACTGTCTTTGGGGTTTCTGATACTGCACTTAATTGGTTTAAGTCATACCTTGTTGATCGTAAGAAGCTTGTTGCCATGGGGGGATTTACGTCTGAGGTCGCTGTTGTGCAGTCTTTGAGTTCCTCAGGGATCATTTTTGGGCCCTTTGCTTTTTAACATTTTATATTTTTCCTCTTGGTCAGCTTTTGACATCTCTCTCGGTCTAATATTTAATATTTATGCAGACGATATTCAGATCTACGTACATTTAAAACCTAATGGAATTGTGCCTGTATACTTTCTTTCTAAGTGTATTTCTAAGATAAACGAATGGATAAACAAAAATGTTCTTTGTCTTAACAGAGAGAAGACTGAGATTATGCTCATTAGTTCACCACCAACTGCATAATGCTGGATCGGTTACCTTAACCCATTCTATTCTATTCTATTCTATTCTATTCTATTCTATTCTATTCTATTCTATTCTATTCTATTCTATTCTATTCTATTCTATTCTATTCTATTCTATTCTATTCTATTCTATTCTATTCTATTCTATTTGCAATTACCAAATATTGCAATGTAAATTGTCAATACTCTGTTTAAAACTGTTATATGACCTTATTTATAATTGCCCATAAAAATAACTAAATACGTTTGAACTACATATTTGCGAAAGTAAAATCAGTGCAATGTTTGATTTCTTGCCAATTAGAATAATAGAGATGATACTTGTAATGTATTAATTGCATGTCCTCTCACAAGAAACTTGTGATCTTTGCTGATATGCAAAGGTCAGCAAAGGTCTTTGTAGACACTCTTCCTTTTCTACTCATATTCTGTGAAAGACAGAGATTACAATGATTCATCATTGTCATGGATTCCCTCCTCCAGTTTTCACATCCCGTGGTATCCGTACAGATATCTAGCCTGCTACAGTGCCGCACTCCCCTTTCCCCGGAGATGGACATCATCCCCCCGTTTCCTCCCCGAGACCTCTGCAAATCGATGGAAAATTAATTTGCAGGCATCAGTAGAGAGATGACATGCTAGAGAGTTCTTTACCTCACGCTGACAGCCCGCTTTGTCTAAACACAACAAGTTATGTTTGGTTTAGCTGAGGGCGGGTCCATCGGTCAGTTATTGCACTGATTTATCTGTCCCGACCGGCCCACCTGTTCACGTCCTGCACGTGAGCGAGTCTTCCAACATGTGCTAAAAATATAGGCTTATTCTTTCCTTTTTAATGCGTCACATATTGTGCTAACTCGTGTTTAATTTCTGCACCAGCAAAGTGCTGCGATACAAATTTTAAGTCCGCATGAAACGGAAGTTGCAATTGTCTCTTCTTCCATAGTGTGGTGTAAGTTAAGGCATGGCAAGCACATTTCATACTCAATGGTAATTCAAAGTGCGTTACATAGAAACGGAATTAAAATAATCATAAAATAATCACAACATATGCATAGAAAATAAAAATATCATGCAGAAGAAATTAAAATAACAATAAAATAACGTATTTAAAGGTAATTTAAAATAAGTACGTTTTCGCCGCCAGAGGTCACATTTTCAAAACAATAACAAAGGCAAAGCTTGATGACGCTATGAAGGAGAGTTTGTGTATAGGGAGGATTGGCTATGGGGACGGGTTAATAAACCCTTTAGAACTTTTAGGATAATCTACACAACTGCATGAAATATATCACACTGTGCAAGGGGTATTTGGATATTTTATTACAAAACCTTTACATATTGTGTCTTTAAATACACGTACAATAAAGCAAGCACACCTCACCACTGACTGCCGTCACTGTACACTGTAATTCAACTAACTAAAATCCAACTCATGTTTTGTATGAAAAATTCAGCTTTTAAAGTTTATTCAACTATTTTACATGAAACAATCTGAGATTGTTTGAGATTTGTCTGAACAAAGTTTGTACAACTATTGACCCTAAGTTTAGAAAACTCAAATGTTCTGCATAAACTTTTAAGTTCTCAACCGTTTTTTATTTTACAGTGTAATATTTCACTGTAACATTAATCAAATAGCTAGAACATTAAGCATTTACACACTCAAAAAAATGAACTTATGATGCTGTTCACTTTATTTAAGCAATTCATCTTGATTTAACACCATTATATGAGGTTTCTGGTTCAAATGTAATTGATTCATGTTAAACTGACTTAAAACCGTTACTCTTTGACATAACTTGATGTTTTTATTTTGAAATAACATGTTTCAATCAAGTAACCCAATCAAACAGGACTTTCACTTCCCATCATGCTTTGCAAATGGGCTGAATTTGGAGAGTAAATGTTTAAATAAAGTGCTATTTTATGCATTTCTAACGAGATGGGAAAAGGGAGAGACTTTTTAATGTTTAATGTTTTGTTGGTATTTAAAAGTTTGTGTTATGTCAGTGTTTTTGGACGTTACCATTGTGGTGAAGTGTAGAGCATGTGCTTGGGCCTGAGGATCTGCTAATTTCAACTAGTTGTTTTATTAATAAAAAAAAAGAAAAACAACTACTTTAGGCATCCCATGGACGTAACCATCTAGCCAATACAATCTTGTACTGTAAAAGGTTTTGTAAATGTTGTAAAATTGCATTTCACTAAAAAAAAAAAAATCAGTTAAATTAGATTACTTGTTTTTTTTTTTTTATATTCATTTAAGAGTAATTAAACTTAATAGTTTTGGACAAAATTAAGAATGTTAACCTGATTTTACTAAATGGCATTGAATTAACTTTACATAAAAAATTACGTTTACTGAAATAAACAATGTTAATTAAATTCAACATACCCCAATTACTTGAAGCCTGCTGACATAAAAAAATTAAGTAAATCCAAGGTATAATTTTTTTAATGGATGACAGATAATTGTTTTAAATTAAATTTAAACTTTGCGGCGATGGTAATAGGCAATATATATATATATATATATATATATATATATATATATATATATATATATATATATATATATATGATTGTTTGTTGAATGATTGTTTATATATATATATATATATATATATATATATATATATATATATATATATATATATATATATATATATATATATATATATATATATAGCAAAATTTCATAAAAACAATCATTTTTACAATGAATTTTGATTTCATGGTCACTTTAACAATCCTAAAATGCTAAAAGCAACAGATCCACAGTGTTAATCTTTTTGGAGCAATCGATCTACTAATAGCTTACTTATTGCCTCTGCATAATAAGCTGTGATCGTATTAATATAGGACAAAAATGACACATCACCTTTAGGGCATTTCACACAGGGTTTATCTGTGATGCTGATGTGCTGAGACATCTGGAACATTTCTATTCGTCACCAGCTTGCCAGTGCCATGACTGTGGGAATCACTCTTTGATTTCTCTTATTGATTTGACAGATCCTCAGGCCATGAAGCACCGGCATGGAGAGCAGAGGCAGAGTGATGGCCTTGTGTGTTTTATTTGCTCAACAAGCAGGATTTCAGGCAATAAAGTGAATGCAACAAACACTGAGAAAAATAATTAGGAAAGTTTGGAAGCTTGTAGGCCAATGGCAGAAAACTTTCTTCATCCATTTATCAAGCGCATGATGGTATAACACTACAGTGATAGATACAGTGTTCAATGGAGCAGATATCGCCCCTGAAAGAAAGTATTTGTCAAAGACTATTTTTCAGATTTAGAGATAACTAACGGAACACACAGAAGAGGTTGCTATTTTATAGCTCTAAGAGGCCATGCACCGTGTTTTTTTAGGGTGAAAGACACACCTAGGTTCAAATCCAAATTTCTTTAAATAAATCAAGAAAAGTGCCAACTGATCTAGACAGTGAGTTATCACAAAGCATTTTAATTGTACTTTATTTAATAATAATAATAATAATAATAATAATAATAATAATAATAATAATAATAATAATAATAATAATAATAATAATAATAATACATTAATTAACGATTTAAACAGATCTGCAGAAAAACATGACTAGACTAAATTGACCAAATTTAGACGTAAATAGGTGATTTCTGACACATTTTACAAAAATCGTTTTTTTTTTTTTGCATTTAAAAACAACTGGCGCATGTTCTCTTTCAGTTTGAAGCGGAAACTAACAAAAAAAATGTTGGTAACACTTTCGAATAATGTCTGTCATTAATAGTTAGCTATGCAGGACAAATTAGTAGTATTACAATAACACTTCAGCTACTAACTAATATGGAAACAAGTTTAAAGCTGCGGTCCGGCCCGTAAGTTTTGCATCTTCGTCGCCATCTCTGTTTGAAACCTGCAATTGCAGTTATTTGCGGAATTATCATCTTTACGTGGGTTTTGCATATCTTAGGAGTATGTGTCGTGTGGCTGGCTGTCAGTCACTGCACTTGTGTGGATACTGTACTTTGGAATGACAGATTCTACGTCTTGAAAGTATTACCTAAGAATTTTCACCGGAAAATGTCATCTGAGTAACTCAACTCAACTCAACTCAACTTTATTTCTAAAGCACTTTCAAAACCATTAGAATGGACCAAAGTGCTGTCCATGAGTATAAAACAACATCAGAAGATACAACAATTTACAATAACGCACACACACAAAAAACTACAAAGTCAAGGTATCACATGACACCAAAAATCAAACACATAATCATAATCACATAATCACTCACAGTTTCCAACCCAGTCAGACGCCGAAAGCCTGATGAAATAAAAAAGTCTTCAAGTCCTTTTTAAAAGTGTCCAAGCTTTGCAAGGATTTCAGAGATAGCGGCAACTCATTCCAAAGTGCCGGGGCCGCGACCGAGAAGGCGCGATCTCCACTACGCCTCAGACGAGATCGAGGGACGGTTAAGAGCATGTTCTGGGAAGAACGTAACGGACGTTGAGGCTGGTATGGGATTAACATGTCCTTTATATACGCTGGGGCTCTATCATGTAGTGCTTTAAAAACAAACATTAACACCTTGTATTGTATTCTAAATTTAACAGGTAGCCAGTGAAGGGTTATCAATACAGGTGTTATGTGATCTCGTTTTCTATTATTTGTTAAAAATCTCGCTGCAGCATTTTGCATACTGAAGACGAGTAACCAGTGATTCACTTATGCCCAGGTAAAGAGCATTACAATAATCTAAGCGGGTTGAAATAAAGGCATGCAGAACAATCTCCAAATCCTTGTATGATAAGATTTACGAAAGATTTACGATTTAAGAAAGGTTTTAGTTTGGTTAATTTTCTCAAGTGAAAAAAAGATGATTTCACAACACTGTTAACTTGACGGTTAAAACACATTTCAGTATCAAATAATACGCCGAGGTTCCTCACATAGCTACTCACATTATTGAACAATGGTCCACACTTTCCTGCCAAGCTATTCCCAGGCTGTTTGTTCCCAAACATAATAAACTCAGTCTTATCTTCATTTAGTTGTAAAAAATTATCTGCTAGCCATCCCTTCACCTCAGTTAAACACATAGAGAAATTAGTGAAGGATATGTCATTGCACTCCAAAGGAAGGTATAACTGCAAATTATCCGCATACAAATGATAATTAATATTGTGCTGCTTAAAGATTGAACCAAGCGGTAACATGTATAGTGAAAACAGAGTCGGGCCAAGAATAGATCCTTGAGGGACCCCCCAAGAGATAGTTGCGGATGCAGAGACATGATTTCCAATTCTCACAGAACATGTCCTGTTGTGCAAGTACGATGAAAACCACTTAAGAGCCACGTCATTGATCCCAACATAATCTCTGAGGCGTTCTATTAAAATCGTGTGATCTAGAGTATCGAAAGCTGCACTTAAATCTAACATCATTAAGGCAACTTTTTTTCCTGAATCAATACTTAACAAAATATCATTCATCACCTTTAGTAATGCTGATTCAGTACTATGTTTCGTTCTAAATCCAGACTGAAAAATATCCAATGTATTATTTTCCATCAAAAAATCTGTAAGTTGATTATGGACAACTTTCTCTAAGATCTTATTCATAAAAGGCAATTTTGAAATAGGTCTAAAATTATTGAAATCCTGTGGATCTAAACTCATTTTCTTTAAGACAGGCTCAATAACAGCATTCTTAAACCCTGATGGCACTATTCCATAAAATAGACTACTATTGACAATCTGTAATATACTGGGACCAATAGTGTCTACAACCTCTTTAAACAATCGCGCCGGGAGGACGTCATTTAGTGAGGTAGTCGGTTTTAGGTGCAGAATTATATTTTCCAACTGGGGTAGTGTAATCGATATAAAATTACTTAAACAATGAGGTGGATTCATTTTATGAATTATAACCTTACCTACAGGCATAATATTTAGTCGAATGCAAGCAACTTTATCAAGGAAATATTTTAAAAAACTCTCACACAAATCCCTAGACGGCGTAGGAAAAATATTACAAGACGGACTCAGTACCTTATCTATAGTTGAAAATAATACCTTCGGGTTATATGCATTATGCGATATAATTTGTGCAAAATATGAAGATCTAGCAGCTTTAACAGCGTTTTGATAATTTAATAAAGACTCTCTGAGAATATCATAAGATATTTGCAATTTATCTTTTAGCCACTTACGCTCGGCTTGTCTGCAAACCCGCCTCAGATGTCGCGTAACATCATTTAGCCACGGTTCTTTTTTAACTTTTTGACATCTCATTTTAAAAGGTGCAACATTATCCAAAATATCAGAACAAACATGATTAAATGATTTTACCAGCTCATCAGGTCCCAAAACGTGCGAAGCTGTATGCTCCGTATGAGAGGTCAGGTCAGTAAAAGCAATTGAGAACGCACTAGGTGTAGAAGTAGTGATAACCCTGGACAAGATTGATGGAGGAGGACAACATAGTCCATTTGTAGCAGAAGTAAAATGAAACCTAATAGGCATATGGTCAGAAATGGCCATTTGTTCAACACAAATATTGTCTATCGTTATCCCCCATGAGAACACCAAATCAAGTGTATGCCCATGCTCATGAGTTGGTCGAGAGACCCATTGGGATAAGTTAAAAGAATCTACTAAATTCATAAATTCCTTAGCCATGGGTTTACCAGGACAACAAACATGAATATTAAAATCGCCCATAATCAAAATCGTATCCGCAGATGGAACGATCATAGATAAAAACTCATAAAATTCATTAAGAAAATTCTTGTTATAGCCAGGAGGCCTGTATATCAATGCACAAATCACTGGCGAGGGCAAGTCAATCTTCATTAATTGCACTTCAAAACTCATGTAACTTTCAGCAGGCAGTAACTTGCACCTCATCACATTTTTAAAAATCACAGCCAAGCCTCCACCCCGACGATTTCTCCTCGAAGTGCTTAAATAGTTACATCCATTTGGTAAAAGCTCAGCAGGAGGGCTCGTATCTGCGTCATTTAGCCACGTTTCAGTAATAAAAAGAAAGTCCAGCCCATGAGTTACATAATAGTCATTCAGAATAAATGTTTTGTTGACAACTGAACGAGCGTTTATCAAAGCCATAGACACCATTGTCGACTCAACGGACCGATTAAAAGAAGAAGCAGCACTTAGCTTCGTTGACCCAGCTCGTCTTACAGGGCGCAAATTTGAGTGCACGGCACCGGCGCGTCTCGTCTCTCTCCATGTAGTCCAATGCAATGGTGGTGATGATGATGATGATGATGATGATATGACAGGCAGATATATTAAGTAGGAAGGCCTCAACTCCGCCGTTGATTTAACTCCACCGTTTAGGATTCTCAGTTTCTTAAGTTTCACCAAAGCTCCAGCCCGTATGCCTCGTCTCCTACGGCGTCTCCTTTTCCAGCACACACAGCCAGTTACCTGACAGACTTTCATCGGCGGCTGGAACGCGCAAGGCTGTTCAGAGCCCAATTTCAAGTTCAAGATCAAATCGCGGCTGCACATATCCAGAGCCGTGGATCGAAGGCTTAACAACGTGAGGCGGTCATAGATTAACTGTGAGCATTCCAAGTGATTGATAAAACATACAAATAAAACAAATAAACAAAAAATAGACATCCTAAATGTGGAGCGACAGCAAGCCAACACACAACCTGGCGCCATCTTGAGTGCCAGCTACTGTATTAATTGAAAAACATGTAAGTAACATGTCTGTCTGTTTTGTTTAGACCAACTGAGGAAAAATCATGCTACCAATGGTGATTAAATCTAACGATCGCTTAGCTCACATCACGTCAAACCGTGCAAATCATTATTATTGATATAATTTGTTCTCAAGTGTTTAGTGTGTATTAGCATTACCTGTAGATTTTTGTACAGTCTAAACTTTTGCTTTTGACTGCAGGTGAATCTCCAGGTGTCACTGATGACTGATGTTACTGATGATACATTTGATTATTCCAGCTGCTGTGAGAAAAGGATATAAATGATTCACCACCTGCAGCATCCTCACATACAATATTGCCTAACTGAGACTTCTTCTTTATGCCAACACTTTTGTGATGTAATGACGAAAAGACAAATGGCGGCATGCTTCAAATTTTACGTTGAATGCTACCAGTATACCATGGAAATTATAACACATTATTACAAGCTTATCGTTGTAAATCAGGCTAAAGTAAGGAGATTTATTTGAACACTGGCTGGTTATGTACTTGCTCAAATTGATTTTAGATCATTTTTAACCAAAAAAAAAAAAAGTACGGTAGCACACAACATTTTATAGTCCTGTTCACCATGTACAAACTATTTACAAACTATTATAAATTGTAACACATTAGCTCAAAGGGGGGCGCATAATAACTCATTACAATGAATTATGAATATGTGGATCAGTTAACCAAATTAACTGATTAGAGTAACTGAATTAATATCACAGTCAAATAATCTGTTCAGCGAACATTCAGTCTATAAACTCTGTTTAGAAACATAGAAAAATAACTCTGTTTTAGCTCGTAACTATGATCGATTGATTAATGTGACAATTTATTTATAAGCAGACCAGAATCAACTCGTACAAATGTACACAAGAGTTTATTTAACTAAAACATCAACACATAACATAAACGCACAACACAAAATCATTAGCCTAGAAATCTAGACACCCTAGCGGCAGCAAATCTAATCTGCCCATGAGTGTCCTCTAGCAACTCTCAATACGCTTCTGAGCTGTATTCGCTTAACTCTTGCCGGGCCAATCACATCGTGTATAGAGTCAGTGGGCGGGGCCATAATAACGACGGCTGAGTTGCGTTTGCGTGCTTCTAGTAAACACAGAAACTGGCGAACGGCGGTCTTTCGAATCAGCTTTGACCGCGACTCTGGAAGACTTTGAGTTGAGCTTTTCTCTGAGAAAAAAACAAAGAACGGCACTGATTTCATTCTTAAAAAGGGAAGATGTGTTCTGAGTTTTGCCGACCGGATACGGCGAATGTTTAATCTATCAACAAGCTCCGTTTCACCTTCGTTGCTCTGGTTGGTTGTAGCGCTATCCTATCGCGTGCAGAGGGAGTTTGAAAGACAACCGTTTATCCCGCCCCCTCGGATTGCGCCCTGTCAATGGTGCGTTTCCAGACCAAACATCTTGATGTGGGTCTGGCTTGTCAGGCTACAAAATCATACAAACACGGGGTAGAATGGAAAGTGGAAGTGATGGAAAACCAGATCAGGACAGAGGAATGAAGTTATGAAATGAGTCTAAAACCTAGGAGGACCATAAGTTAAGACAACAAGCACCTTTGAACTAAGGGATTTACAGCTTTAACTAACTACACAGCAAATGTGTATATTGTACGTTCCTTGTATTTGCTTTGAAAGGTGTCCAGATACACAGTCCCAGAGGAAAGTCTTGATAGTTCGGTCCGACGTTGTTGCAGTTGCTATCGATTCCTTCCGTGTTTAGCGAAGGAACGGTGGTGAACTTGAAAAGAGATTCTGTGAAGGTCGAAGAAGGTCCACATGGCTTGGAGTGTGTGTTAGATTATGTGTCACATGAACAGTGTCCGGGAATGGAATGTCAGTGAGTACAACGTCTAACTCTGGAGGGAACTTTGTGTTGACCTTTTAAGTTCCAGAGGCCACACCTGAGTTTTGGCTTGACCAATGAGGAAGGTGCACTTTTCAGCGGGAGAGTTCCTTTGTTTTGAAAAAAGGCCTGACTCATTCGTATTAAACATTTGTGTTCATTTGTATTCTGATAAATAAAACAGAATGAATGAATAAGTGATGTCCACCAAAGTGTGAGTCATTAAATGAGGAATATTTTTTATAGGAGACACTAGCTAGATGGGCTAACATTAACTATTAGTTATATCATCAAGCATGCCTGACATTATGTGAAGTTTTTATTAACAAAATTTCGGGAGGAGCACGTGCAGATAATTAAACCTAATTAAACACAATGTCCAGGGTGTAACGCTGAGACGTCCTGCTCTCCCTCCGCTGCTGAGGCGTCCTGCTCTCTCTGCGCCGCCCCGGCGCCCTGCCCTGCCCGCGCAAAACCGGCACCCTGCTCTGACCGCGCCGCCCTGGGTGCCTGAACTTTGTGGGCCACCATGGTCTCCTGAACTTTTTGTTTTCCTCATGTTTCCCTTGTTGACCCCTCCCTTGTCTGTTCCTTCCTTGTTTGTTTCCCCTGTTACCCCCGTCCCGCCCTGGTCTGTTCCTCCCGTGCCCCCCTGGTCTGTCCCTCCCGTCCTGCCCGGGTCTGTCCCTCCCGTCCTGCCCGGGTCTGTCCCTCCCGTCCCTCCCTGGCCTGCCCCCCCCGTCCCTCCCTGGTCTATCCCTCCCGTGCCCCCCTGGTCTGTCCCTCCTGTGCCCCACTGGTCTGTCCCTCCCGTCCTGCCCGGGTCTGTCCCTCCTGTCCTGCCTGGGTCTGTCCCTCCCGTCCCTCCCTGGCCTGTCCCCCCCATCCCTCCCTGGCCTGTCCCCCCCGTCCCTCCCTGGTCTGTCCCTCCCGTGCCCCCCTGGTCTGTCCCTCCCGTCCTGCCCGGGTCTGTCCCTCCTGTCCTGCCTGGGTCTGTCCCTCCCGTCCCTCCCTGGCCTGTCCCTCCCGTCCCTCCCTGGCCTGTCCCTCCCGTCCCTAGTGGAGCGTCTGGTAGCCGCTCCTTAAGGAGGGGGTAGTGTCACATGCCTGTCCTGTCTTGTGTGCACATGTGGGTTTTGTCATTCTGAGCATGTGCTCATGTAATTGTCTGATCCCTCCCCCCTTGTTATCTGATTAGTGTTTGATTTCTCCCACCTGTTCCCTCTTGATTTCTTCCCTTTATAAGCTCCTTGTGTTTGTCAGTCTAAGTCGTATCGTTGTACTGTCTACGTCTTCCGTTCCCCTCTGACTTCTTCGTGGTATTTGTTCAGTTCCAGTTTATGTATTTTCTAGTTTATGTTTTCCCCCTCGTGGGTTTTGTTTTGCACTTATGTTTTGTTTGTTGTAAATAAATATTATTCTTCTTGCACTTGAGTCCTCGCACCATTTCCTTTGTCTTCTGTGACGTGACACTAGTCAAGCCAAGCCTTTTGTTTTGTTTAAGCCTAGTCTTCGTTTTATGTTTATGATTGTTTTCAATAAAACTGCAATTGGGTTCAAAACCTCGCCTCTCCAGTGGACTATTGTTACACATGAGTGGAGCACGCTCAGATAATTCAACACAAGTGGAGCACATCAAGCTAATAAACGATAAGAGGTGTGTGTGTGTGTATATATATATATATATATATATATATATATATATATATATATATATATATATATATATATATATATATATATATATATATACACACTTAATATATCTTTTTTTGACCATTTTCATTTTAGCATCCCTCAACCACCCCATCTCCTCACTTGATTCTAACAAACTCTTATTACATGTCAACACAATCTATAATACACTCCAGTCTACACAACCCAGCCTAGAAAAAGTTCTATAGTATCTCTCTCACGGGGGGGTACTCTGGGTTCGGGCCAAATTCAGAGCCCGGAGCCCTCCCCTGGACAGCATGCCAAATACACATAATCTTTACTCTATTTAATTTGATGAAAGAGTGAACTAGTGAAACAATATAAAAGACAATATGCCAACAGTAACAATGCACAAAATGTACTGGGGAAATGCATGTTCATTCATTTAACAGATTGTCCATGAATTGCTGGATAGAATTCCATTTCTATAGGGGATTGAGTGTCTTGTTGGTTGTACTGTTCTCTCATTTGAGAACTCAGCCCAAGTGTCTTTGAAATGCACGAATCCACATCAGGGTGCAAATTCACAGTGGGGCAACTAGCCATCACGGAGCATGTCTGCATGTCCCTTAAATGAGATTAAATTGTAGAGAATGTGATTTTGATTGGTCCAGTTGCTATAGTAATTGCAATAAATAGGTACTAACTATAAACCGCCTTAACCCAGGTAGTTATCTTATATCACCCAGTACTTAATTAATTCATAATTCTTAATTGTTTGTCATAGTTATTAATAGTTATTAGATCTTAATGATGCCAGTCTCATTCAGTAATTATTGATTACTTAATAAAGAACTACCTCAGTCCTAAATTAGATTTTACTTACTGATTAGTTATGCTTGTTTCCATATTAGTTAATAACTGAAGCAATAATGTACTATTTATTTGTCCTGCATTACTTCCGGCATATTTGCCTATTAATGACAGACCATTAATCTAAAGTGTTACCAAAACTTTTTTTTATTGTAGTATATTATATAAAAATATATTTAAAGCTTTCACATTGAATTCAATGTGTTTCTTGCAGTTTCTTTGTAATACATTTTAGAATTCACTACACTCTAAATAATGCTGGGTTATTTTTAACCCAAAATGCTGGGTTAAGACTGTTGGGTAATTTTTGTTGGTTTATTTGATCACATTTTAAACACCATTGAGTAGTTTCAAATTTCCAGTCGTTGGGTTAAACCTGCTGGGTCGCAATGCTTGGTTGATTCTACCCAGCGCTTGGTTGTTTCACGTGCTTCCCGTCTTGATTCGTTTAAATTCGCTTCCAAACTCTCATTTTGAAAGGACAATGCAAAAGGCTAAGCCACTGGTTGCAGACGTTTTAAGATAAGTTCATAAATTGTCATTAATAATCATTTTAATTAGCATAATTATAGTTTTTTTTCTTCTTCGCGGCAACAATTCTTAAGCTTACATGATGTTACGATGACAAAAGTTTTACCTCAGAATCCGATGCAATGTACTGACTCGTGTTAGTTTAGGTCAGCATGTGAGACGATAGATTAATACAGTTTGTGATTACACAGAACCATGATCCCCTTATGAAAATGAATGAATGAATGAATGAATGAATGAATGAATGAATGAATGAATGAATGAAATTATTTTATTTCGAGCAACATATAAAGACACATAACAAAGGCCATAAAGAAGCATTTTGATAAGTCAGTACAACAAGTGAAATTCATCATACTTATGACGTCACAATTCCAACTGTTTGCTCGAAAAGGAGTGGGTAGAAGAAAACTTATTTAAACCCACCCCGATTACAATTAAACAGGAAAAACAACAAAAACAAAAAAGCTTCCTTAATTATTGACATTCTTCAACATTCAATTACAATTCAATATATATTCATATAAAGAAAAAAATAAATAAACATTAAACAGAAATCCCCCCCCCAAAAACAAAGCAAGAAAAAACAGAACAAACTAAAATAATTACACAACAATCCTTAGATACACACCATATATTCCTGCCAGCGGCAATTCTGATAAATTTACTAATGATAATCAGAATACATACCAGGTAAGATAACAGACTGTGAATACATAATCTATACTAATTTAATAATACCAACAATGGTAATCCGAATACCTAAAGGTAAAATAACACAGATTCTATATAAAAATCCACACAATTAAACCGCACACTCCTTATAATGAGATAAGACCTTCTGTTTATACAGTGCTTTAAATTGGCGAATGCTTTTACATTGTTTATGTTCAAGCCCCAGACTATTCCATAACTTAACTCCACATACAGACACACAGAAACTTCTCCTGGTGGTTCTGATAACTGGTATTAAAAAGTTGCCATATGCCCTCAAACTATATAACTGCTCTCTCTGTGTGAATAACTTTTGTATGTTAGCAGGTAATAAGTTGTAAAATGCTTTAAATAAAAATTGTACTGTATTAAATTTAACTAGGTCATATATTTTTAATAATTTTGATTTAAGAAAAAGTGAAACATGGTTGTATGTAGGGATGTCACAAGTAGCCAATGGTACTTCGGTACCAAGTACATACTGAAATGTTAAAAATGTCACAGTAGGCCTATATATAGCATCGACTCACATGTAGACTACATTTGGTCCCGCAGCTCAGTCGCGTCACGCAGGGCTCCAGACTGTAGCCGAATATATACGAGTGTCTGTGTATATTAAATACTATTTAAATATTATTAGAGTATTGCGAATTCTGAGAAAGAAGAATTAGCATGTATCAATGTAAAAATAGACTTGATTTCAAATAAAACTGAGACATTTGTTGGGACACATTAACCCCTTGTTTGACTGACGAGGTTTAAGCCTATAGTCCAAGAATAAATGCATGTTTGAGCTGTTTAAACTGAAAATAACTTTAACTTGCACTGACATATCTTTAAAAAATTTGCACACCAGTAACATTATTTTCTAAGGCATAGACAAGGCTTTGCTTTTTTATAAAAGCTAATTAAATGTCCTAATTAAGGTCTAATACTGGCTTAATCTAAGCCCTGTCTTTGAAAACCAGGGGCCTATTGCACAAAACTAGGATACGGGATTAAGCCGGGATATCTTGGTGATCTTGTCATCTGTATTCAAAATTTAGCACACCGCTGTCGTGTAAACGTACCCTGAAGGCACACTCACGCCAAGAACGATAACAACACTCTAAAAATGGCTGGGTTAAAAACAACCCAATTGCAAACCCAGCGCTGGGTAAATATTGGACAGAACACATGCTGGGTTAAATTAACCCAGGGGCATTTTAACCCAGCAGGCTGGGCTGTTGAGAAAACCCAAAATGTAGTACATTTGTTACCATTAAATTAATGGATTAAAACTAGACAGTCATGAAAGAACAAATGAAGAATGCATGTTTAGACTGTTAAAACAATCATTTTTATTGCTTGACAAATGGTGCAACACGCAAATGTGTTAAAATTGGCAACAATGACAACTACAAACCTAATATATTCTGTCAATTTATTCACGTTTAAATCTAACTTTTATTTTGACGGGTTGCCGTGACTTTTGAGTCTGACACGCGCCCCCGTCATTCACACAGAGACGCAAAACATGGAAGAGTAATATTTAAATAGTATTTAATATACACAGACACTCGTATATTCGGCTACAGCCCAGCTAACAGGGAACGATCTCAGAACGTTAGCTAACGTTCTCTGAAAGTTCTCTCAAAGTTATCAAAAAAATTTCTTGCAGTAACGTTATTAGAACGTTGTGCCAACGTTATTTGCTATTGAGTAACGTTCTAAAAACGTTAGCTATAAAACATTATAGAACATTTTAAAAATTAGTCATACAGCTTTTTTCTCAAACTTCAGATACATAATTTGTATATCCAGAGACAACTTAATGACACTTAAATGCTATTTTCGTGTATATATTTATTTTTTACAATCAGAAGAAAAATCTAGTAAACTAATTATGTATTAAATATAAATGTAATATAAATATAAAAGTCAATTCTAAAAGTGTTTTTTAGCTTGTTTCAAGAAAGAATAAGATGTCAATAAACAAAAGCTGTACATTAAAGGAGAAAACAGGAATATTTTATTTGATCATACTCCACACCCTTATAAGAACGTTATTTAACGTTCTTAGAACCTTATGAGAACGTTAATACAACGTTCCACAAACTGGACATTTCAACGTTCCTAGAACATTCAAAAACGTTTTTATAACTTAATGGGAACGTTAGGGAAACGTTCTTATAACCTAAAATTGTTAGCTGGGAGTCAGAAGCCCTGCGTGACGCGACTGAACGCAGCTGCGGGACCGAATATAGTCTACATGTGAGTCGATGCTATACAGATACTTTCCTCACATTTTTAACATTTCAGTATGTACTTGGTACTGAAGTACCGTTGGCTACTTGTGACATCCCTACATACAACCATGTTTCATTTTTTCATAAGGGGATCATGGTTCTGTGTAATCACAAACTGTATTAATCTATCGTCTCACATGCTGACCTAAACTAACACAAGTCAGTACACTGCATCGGATTCTGAGGTAAAACTTTTGTCATTTTAACGTCATGTAAGCTTAAGAATTGTTGCCGCGAAGAAGAAGAAAAAAACGATAATTATGCTAAATGATTATTAATGAAAATATATCAACTTATCTCATCTGCAACCAGTGACTTTGCCTTTTGCATTGTCCTTTCAAAATGAGAGTTTGGAAGCGAATTTAAACGAATCAAGACGGGAAGCACGTGAAACAACCAAGCGCTTGGTAGAATCAACCAAGCATTGCGACCCAGCAGGTTTAACCCAACGACTGGAAATTTGAAACTACCCAATGGTGTTTAAAATGTGATCAAATAAACCAAAAAAAATTACCCAACAGTCTTAACCCAGCATTTTGGGTTAAAAATAACCCAGCATTATTTAGAGTGAAAAGATAACTATATAATAGTGGATAAATTGAGCCAGGATCACCTAGATATCCCAGCTTAATCCCTTATCCTAGTTTTGTGCAATAGGCCACTGGCCTAAGAGTAGAGAATCAAAGACAATTTGGTTTTAGAAGAATTTGTTGAGGAAATTTAAATACCCATTTTAAAATATCTTATTTTTGATTGCAGACTGCAAACTAAAAATTATTTGAGACATTTGCAATCTCTGGATTCTTTTTCTTTTCTTTTTTCTTTATGAAAAATACTCCCCAGTGTTTGCTTGAACCAAAGTCACCTCTCTGAGGTTTATGCAGGGCTGTCATATATTAAAATAATGTGCAGGGGGGAAATGCATGTTGTTCCATTGTTGCTCCATCCCTCTGCTGGATACCATGAAGGAACTCATTCAAACCTGTATATTCCCTTTATTTCCTGAGATCAGCTATAAAGAACAAACACTATTAAGCTCTCGATCAATATAGGGGACATCACCTCTGTTATCACACAGCAAAGTAGATTTATACTCTATGCCATCGGACAATAAATCACATATTCATACTTTAAATTAAAACAGTGAATGATGGTGTTTAGATAGAGAGAGTGGAAAAAAATGGGCAGATTAAATATTAGTGCAAGAGACAGGAATAAGTATTAAAAACAAGTCTAATTCCATTTTTGGATTCTTTGGCAATTAAGGGCATTCCTCATAGAGCGCTTCACTTGCTGATATGTGATAAAATAAGAATCTAATCAGTGCTTTTACATTAAATACACTAAAGGGCAAGCAAGGAGAGCCAAATGTGTAAAGGGACAGTTCACCATAAAACGATAATTCTGTCATCATTTACACACCCCCGTGTCGCTATAAACCTGTATGACTTTCTGTCTTCCTTGCAACATTGTGTAAAGTAATTTTTTAAAGAATATCCTGGCCACACTTTAATGACAAAAGAACCATAAAGGTGCTCTATCATATGAGTTATATTTCATGCCTTGAAATTGTGTGAGGAACAGACTGAGCTGTTTCAGTGAAGATCACCCTCTCCATTGAACTGTTAACCATTGTAACCTTGAACTTGGGAACTTGAGAATCATCAAATGAATCTTTCAGACAGTTAACTGATTCATTAAAAAGATTTGTCTTAAAATAATGATTCATACAAACCAGAAATTCTCATGAACACAATACATTACATGATTAGCCCCCAAAAATATATATTTTGTGATACACAAACACACACACACATATATACACATATATATATATATATATATATATATATATATTTTTTTTTTTTTTTTTACACTGATCAAAATTATTCTATGGTAAAGTAAATACTGTAAAAAAATATTTAGAAAAAAAGTTCCCTGGTTGCCTTACAATTTTGAGTTAATACAATGAACATTTTTAGAGATTCGACAACCTTTATTAAAATATTATTAAAAGATTTTGTAAGCATATTGGGTAATTGTGTGTTTTATTTCTGATGACGCAGTGAAACATGCCAAAGAGTGCTATTTTTATGATTTATCACATTTTTATGTGGTTCAGATACAATAATATTATGAGTTTCTATTTATTAAACAAATTTCCTGCAGTGTATCAACTCAAATTTTTAATTTCAATAAACTCAAAATTTTAAGGCACCCAGGTTACTTACTTTTTTAAGTTAAACCAAGAAAAACCAACATATTTTTTCACAGTGTACAGAAAAAACAAATGTAATTTTTACATTAACATTTTAGTTTAGGCCCATGCACTTTTGGGGCCCTGGAGATCAGTTTTATTAGTAGTAATAGTACTAGTATTATAAATTATAAATGTATAATCTACCACAGAGTTAGAAATAAAACTAAAACTATCTGTTTAATATAATTTATTTTTAATCTTTGTTCAAGAATGTTGAATTTTCTGTGAATATTTGATTACTGTGCTGTATTTTTATATTACATTTACATTTGCTTAATAAATCATCCGCTGCAGCCATGGTAGGTCTTAGAGTAAATACTGATACCTAGTGGTGAAAATCAATAGCAAAAGTAATAGGTCAGTATTAATAAATTGCAGACAAAAATTTTGATAGGTTGGCTTGTGTTTTGTGCAGAATGTGTACGGTAGGGGGCCCAACCTCTCAATATTCTTTCATAGGGCCCAACATACCAGTGCCCCTGAGGTTTAGTAACTTGCCATTTTGTGACATTAGTGTTCATTTTCTATTCAAAATGACACATTCACACTAGGTCTCTGTGCTCAGATGGTGTCTACACCTTATCCATTGCATTATTTAAATAGTTGTTTCTTTTAAAACATGGTTTAATTCTGTGTTATATTGTTTGAGTAAAAAAATATTTCAAAGGAATATTCTTACTCAGCCTTTTACTGGCCTTTTACTAGTTAAAATGACTATTTTTTTATTTTACTTAACTTAGTTAAGTAGAGTTTACTTAATTCCATATGTGACATTTACTTAAAAAATGTGTGTGCAAAAACTTGACAAAGAAGACTTTTTTTCAGTGTGAACTGTTTCTTTAAAGGAAACATATATAAGATTGTGGCCAAAACTGGTACTGCAATCACTTTCAAATGACTGTAGAGCGGTGTATCCCCTCTCCCCCTCCCCCCTGACTCGAGATTGCCAGATAGGCTGCAGGATCCAGCAGGAACGTTTGTAGCTTCAGCTGTGGTCCACAGTTCTTTTAAATTAGTAATTTGTTCAAGATCGCTTGTGGGGGATGAAGTACACTAATAAAGTACTTCTATTAAAACATTATTATTAAGTATTAAGGAGTCCTTTTCAATTTTACTTGAGTAATGTACTTGATTTTTAATGTATTTAAAGGGATGGTTCTGTGTTTTGTTTTTTTGTAGGCTTGGTTGTGTTTATGGGGCGCAGTACAACTTGTCTTAATATTTCATTTTTTTATTTAAATGCTGTATTTTTCTTATATTTGACCGTTATTCCACACCGCTGTCTCCACTGCCCTTTGAACGGCTCGTTTGCTTCCTGCTTCTATGAAGCCCATCCCTCCGAAAAACACAATGGTCTTAGATTGGTTAGATGGCCAAATGTAGTTTCATGTATTTTTATTGGCTGAAGTGCCAAGCACAGGTTGTCTGGAAACGCCACGCCCCTCTACCATTACAGGCAGAAGTCACATCTGTGGTGACTAGCAATGGTTCATGATGTCACCAACACAGGAAGAAGCTTGTTGTAGTCCAAACCGGCCGTTTTTGTAGGCAATAAACTGCCATAACTTTAAAAGACAGTATCTCCGTTTGCATTGAACTTTCAGCGCTGTAACTTTGCAGATACTGTTTAGGCTCAAGCAGCAACATTACGCACTAACTAAAGTTAAACAAGTGAAATTGCATCCACCCACCTTTAAAGGAACTGATTTCAATTAATCATAAAATGGCCCTGATATGTCACTAGACATTAAAGGTCCCGTTCTTCCCGTGTTTTCGAAGCTTTGATTATGTTTACAGTGTGCAATATAACATGAGTTCGTGTTTCGCGTGTAAAAAAAACACAGTATTTTTCACACAATTGACTTATCTGTACAGCGCTGTTTCCTCTGTCCTAAAAACGGCCTGATGATTTCCTTGTTCTATGAAGTCCCTCCTTCAGAAATATGTAACGAGTTCTGATTGGGCCAGCGCTTCCCGTGTTGTGATTGGACAGCAGCTTAGCGCACTTTGCCCAGGAAGGTTCCGCCTCTTACCATAAAGGGGAGATGCAAGCGCTGAAAGCGCTCTCTTCTCCAGGTGGGAGAGCAACAAGACCATGCCCCCTATTTTGCGTGTTCTTGTAGGCGGAGGGTTAGTCAACAAACGGTTCTAGTGACGTCATTCCTGAAGGAAGTACAGGGGTGTAGTCCAAACCGGCCGTTCGCTGTAGGGTTTGAAAGGGAACTTCTGGTAAATAAAATATATCGCTTGACATTGAACTTTGAGCTTTATAATTTTACAGGTATTATTTATGCTCTAACAGCAACATTACACACTAACTTAAGTTTGAAAGATGGAATCGCGAAGAACGGGACCTTTAAGAAATCATGTTCATTTCAAATACTTATACCACTGACAACAGTAGTCCGGCCAGGATATTGTCATTTAAAAGTTGTTGTTGCAGCCCTCAACTGATGTTGATGTTGACATGTTGTGTTTTGGCCTGAAGCTCCACCCTCCACCTATCGACCAATCACGAAGCCAGTTGTGTTTCTGCATCCGGGTTGCCAGTTCTGCTCTAGTTACCACAGCTGAAGCTACAAACGTTCCTGCTGGATCCTGCAGCCTATCTGACAACCTCAAGTCAAGGGGGAGGGGGACTGACTGATGTTCATGAATTGGACATGTCTATCTCGTATTCCAGATTATTTACGATAACGAGGAAAGACATATTTTTATGAAATGTAGTGGTGTAAAAAGTATGATTTTATGCTTTAAAATGTAAGAATGTAAAAGTAAAAGTTTACCCAAATAAAAAATAGGCTACTTATAGGCTCCCAGTCGGGGAGTATACCCTCCCCGACTGCTTGTGAATAATGCACTTAAATCACTAAAATCACCTTATTAAAATCAATTGCATCTAATTCAAGCAAAACAAATGCACTAATTGTTTTTTAGCGCATTGTTTAGCTGCAGCTTACAGTGCACTAATTAACTTAAAGTGCTTTGTCACATTTCCTGGTTTTGACCAAGCAGGACTCATTTTGCCAGTGATTCTTAATAGGATCTGTATAGATTAGGCCTGCAGTGTCATGCATTACGAGAGCCAGTGATGATTGTGCGCTTGGGGAGAGCAGGAGACACATGATGGCATCCATCAGCTGTTTGGTACACTGAAAGCCCATGCAGAATCTGGCAAGGACATTGCATTGTGCTGTCAGAGGAAGGTGATGCATGGATTTGATAAAGGTTAAATCTAATTCTAGATCCAAGCTTTTCTCTTTTCGAATCCCAAATTTATGCCAATCTACAGAGAACAAATCATAATGGAGCAAATCATAAAGCAGAGAATCAGAACAGCAGTTAAAGACACTTTACACCACAAACTCACCCTGAGCTTGCCTATCAGAAGCAAGGTCAAATGGGGCACATGCGGGGAAAGGGTTATGGGAATACATGCTACATCCAATCGCTGTGATCTAACTTTGAATTTCATTGGCGATGGGATCACATCAGGTGTCTTCAGAAAGGTAATTGACTTTGTTCAAGGATGGCTGAGCCATTGTGGATCATTTCTTGAAGGGGTTGAGAAGTTCTTCAATGAGACAGAATGGGTCTCAACATGTATGCAGTGCCTGTAATGACAGATGATGCTGTGCTGGTCATAGTGTACACTGAAGTGCAGAGCCAACTAATGAACAATGCGATGCAAAGAAAGGAAGGACATCTGGAGCCTTAATTGAAGTTTAATGAATTGAAAAGCCTTGCTTTGTTCAGAGAACAAGATATTAAACCTGAGAATGTTTTACTGTTAACAGTCTTCTCTGTTGTAAGTGATGCTATTTTTATGTATTGAAAAAATATATATATCATCCGCATACACTTACCTAAAGGATTATTAGGAACACCTGTTCAATTTCACATTAATGCAATTATCCAAACAACCAATCACATGGCAGTTGCTTCAATGCATTTAGGGGTGTGGGCCTGGTCAAGACAATCTCCTGAACTCCAAACTGAATGTCAGAATGGGAAAGAAAGGTGATTTCACAATCTGCTCAGTTACTGGGATTTTTACACACAGCCATTTCTAGGGTTTACAAAGAATGGTGTGAAAAGGGAAAATCCTCCAGTATGCGGCAGTCCTGTGGGCGAAAATGCCTTGTTGATGCTAGAGGTCAGAGGAGAATGGGACGACTGATTCAAGCTGATAGAAGAGCTTTGACTGAAATAACCTCTCGTTACAACCGAGGTATGCAGCACAGCATTTGTGAAGACACAACACACACAACCTTGAGGTGGATGGGCTACAACAGCAGAAGACCCCACCAGGTACCACTCATCTTCACTACAAATAGGAAAAAGAGGCTACAATTTGCACGACCTCACCAAAATTGGACAGTTGAAGACTGTAAAAATTTTTTGCCTGGTCTGATGAGTCTTGATTTCTGTTGAGACACTCAGATGGTAGAGTCAGAATTTGGCGTAAACAGAATGAGAACATGGATCCATCATGCCTTGTTACCACTGTGCAGGCTGCTGGTGGTGGTGTAATGGTGTGGGGGATGTTTTATTGGCAACTTTAGGCCCCTTAGTGCCAATTGGGCATCGTTTAAATGCCACGGCTTACCTGAGCATTGTTTCTGACCATGTCCATCCCTTTATGACCACCATGTATCCATCCTCTGATGGCTACTTCCAACAAGATAATGCACCATGTCACAAAGCTCAAATCATTTCAAATTGGTTTCTTGAGCATGACAATGAGTTAACTGTATTAAAATGGCCCCCACAGTCACCAGATCTCAACCCAATAGAGCATCTTTGGGATATGGTGGAACAGGAGCTTTGTGCCCTGGATGTGCATCCCACAAATCTCCATTAACTGCAAGATGCTATCCTATCAATATGGGCCAACATTTCTAAAGAATGCTTTCAGCACCTTATTGAATCAATGCCACGTAGAATTAAGGCAGTTCTGAAGGCGAAATGGGGGTCAAACACAGTATTAGTATGGTGTTCCTCATAATCCTTTAGGTGAGTGTATAATGTTAGTATGTATTTTGCGGCAAAAACACAATCTAGTTATATTTAGCATTAAATCAAAACTATTTTCCATTCTCTATCCATGTTTCCTTATGAAAAACTGTGGGATTTTTAAACTATTTGTGCCGAGATTACAGAGATAATTTTATTGCCATTAACTGAATCCGGTTCCTAGTATGCATTTTGTGGGGCGGTTTTGGGGACCACATCTACAATCACATACTCTTTTGAGAAGGTACTTATTTTGATCCCTACTGAAGACAACATGGCAAATGTAGGATGTTATTACTTATCAACCGCTAAAAAAAGTTTGTTTTATATATTAGTTTGTAGTATGAATGTAATCTGGATGTACTACTTTCGCCATGTTGTCACTATCATGTGAACTACCAGCGTCGTAGCTTCACTTTCATTCATAAATCCTCTTCCGTGGCTTCATGGGATAGTGTGTACAGTACAGTGAATTTGGTTTTTCGCGTTCAGTAGGGATTAGGGAAGTATGCAATTATCAGATACAGCTTAAATGGTGAATTTAGAATACTATGTGATATTGAGCAAAATTAAAATAAATAAAAAAATATATATTTTTTGCAAGATGGGCAAACCATTAAACTTTAGTGTTTAATGATCTGTTATACTTTGAGTTTTGTAGCTAACCATTTTTTGTGAAGAATGGAAACGGTGTGTAAGCTAAAGGTAAGTTATTGCTTGGTTACTTGCTATTTTATGCAAAAATCTATTACATTACTATGGAGCCCCTAAAGAGACATGGTGAAGAAAAAAAAAAAAAGAGATATTGAAAATATTAATCAATGCTTTTGTGTTCTCTCGCCAATGATTTGGGTTCCCCTGAGAAACTTTGCAGATGCTCGCAAAACCTTTTGCGTTCCGCCGAGAGGCTTTGAATTCGCTCACAGACAGTTCAAAACAAAGTCCCTTTAGGGGTTCCATATGGAAGATTATTTCCACCATAGTATAAAACCTTTTAAAAGATAACTGAAAAAAATTAATAAGCAAATGAATTCACAAGAAATAAAGTCAGAATTGCGATATATAGTCAGAATTGTGTAAAAGAAATTCAGAATTGCAAGATATAAACTCTGCAAGGTCATTTATAAAGTTTATATCTCACAATTCTGACTTATATCTCACAATTCTGACTTAATATCAAATATTTCTGACTTATCTCACAATTCTGACTTTATATCTGACAATTCTGACTTAATATCACACGATTCTGACTTAATATCACACAATTCTGACTTTATATCTCGGAATTCTGACTTAATATCACACGATTCTGATGTTTCCAGTTCTATATATGCATATATAGTCAGAATGGCATAATATAAACTCAAAATTGCAAGAAATAAAGTCAGAATTGTGAGACATAAACTTAAATAACTCATCTAGGAAACCAGTGTTTCCTAATGTCATTGTGTCCTCTCCATTGTGTCTACAAATAAGCTAGTAAAATATATTTAGCTCAGATCAATATTTCATGTCCATGTATTATTATTTTTGTTAAAGGTAGGGTAGGTAAGAATTGGTTAAAAAAATTGTTTAAACTTTATATACATAATTAAAATGTAAGTACTCTGAAAAAGAAAGCATAAAAAGTGAGTGTCTGTAGACCTCTCAAGAGGTTATTTCCATTCACTCCACCTTCTCCCTTCTGGGCTCTTTCCAAAGCCACGCCCCCAAAACACATGAACTGCCGACCGCTTAGCTGGAAGACACATCATTGACCTAATGGACTAATCACATGTAATAAAAAATCTAACTTTATCAAACAAGTGATACAAATAAGATGTGTCTTAGTACTCACTATCAAGCTAGAATACCGATACTGGTAAAGTTTAAAATATATTTTTCTTTGATTCGGTAACGAGCTAGTTATATTTATAAGGCAAAGCTAAATGGATAGCATTGATACATGTTTTTCCAATAACATCAGTTATTCTGTCATGAAGATGAATTTCGAGTAAGATTCATAACATATACGGTGTTTTGCATGTAAGAGTTTCCATGATGAAAGCATGGTTGATTAGTAGTAGGTAAAGCTAACTTGGTTCTAAAAAAAAAACTAAAAAGTTCCTGGATGCGGTGTAACGTTACCAGCTTTTACACATGCATTTTGTGGTCTAAAGTTACATTTTGTGAAATTCAACACGACAGTGATCAACTTGAGCTAAGAATATTGAGTATTTATCACCACTACTAGGCTCGCTTTGTGTATAACATTGTAACTTTATGCTAAGTAATGTTATGTAAGCTATATTAGGCAGCAACGTGTGCTAGTGATATGCTTCATGAAAACATAAACCAAAAAATGTATAATGAAAATGAAAGATTACCTGAATGAAGATAAGCTTGTCTTAAACTCCTCAAATTAAACGGGTGTGCACATGTGGGCATATCCTGTAGCAAAAGCGGTGGTAGCCATGGTAGCGAGAGAGAGTGACAGTCGCCCAAGCCAATCACTTGTTTCATCCTGGATGAAAATAATGTTTATCGCAGATTAAAAATCTTGAGCCACTCGATTTTTATACTCTCGTTTTCAGCTTACATTTTAATTATGTATTGACATATAAAGCAAGTTTAAACAAATTTGGACAAAAGTGTTTTAGATAATTCTTACCGTACACTACCTTTAAGCTGTATGAGGGATACTAGTCAGCTAGTGCTTATTGGCCCTTCGCAGGGTAAATGTACTCGATCTGCTTTGCAATGAAGTGTATTTAGTTTTGATAGGGTGCAGTATTTTTTTTATTGTAAAAATTATTTGATTGCAAAAGACCAAGGAAGATTTGATTCATTTTGATTTAACCCCACTTAAAGACGTATTTAGCTATATTTATCTCTTTTTACCCTGCTGTAAAAGGTTATACTGATGAGCATTAAAAAAAAAAGAGATTTAGAAGGTGGACTTTTGCCAACTTCCCAAGACAGCAGATGAGCCGTCACTTTACTATAAATGGCATGGATCCATGAAATGTTCTCATAAAATGGTTATATGATCATAAGACTGGAAATCAGTACTTTAATTAAGAAAATGGCTCCCCCCCCCATAATCATTTAAATATGCTAGAACGCACACAATGCAAGATGGCTTATTTCTCAAAGTAAATATTATTTAAGTGACATAGTTATTCAAAGAGAATAAATTTAAATATTAAACGTATTCAAAATCGTGTCAAATTCCTTTTCTATGTTTGTCAGACCCGTGCTTTTGAATTATTAACTAGGAAGCCTCAGGTAAGCGTCATCCCGCACGCATAGCCCCGCCCTCCAGCGCAGTCATTGGCTGCCTCTTTTAAATATTCACCGCAGGGGCTCGCGATTGGATAGAATCTTCACAACTGATTTCATAAAGCAAATTCTTGGGAAGTTGTGTAAATTCACTAAGACACATACTCACGGTCCACAGGGAATCTCTTAATCTATGAGGAGGGAAGTCATTTATGAGCTGCGCTGGACTTTCATTCATGTAAGTACCGGTGCTCTCATGTCTGCCGCAGCGTCTTGAAGTTAAAAGCGGCTCCTTTGGTCAGATCTTTTAATGCGCATCTAATTAAATGTTCTCAGCCGATCAGATGAGATGTGATGTATGGATAAAGGTGCGGGAGATCCTAATCTTCAGCTCGATTTGCGTTTTGCATATTTTGCATTATTTACTGATATCTGCACTTGTTCTGCTCATCGGATTTGAAAGACTTTTTAAACAAATATAAATGGTTTTAATTTGTTTGTGAACCTTATTTTTGCTTTGATAATAAGAATAACAATTATTGTTTACTTATTTTCAGATGTATTTAATTATTCATTGTTTTACAAAAGCATATCTTAAAACTTTATTTATTCAAGTTAAGGGCACATCCATCACCTTCATTTAGACCTTTAAGGGAGGAGAATCTGTATTTTCTCTAAGTTTACTTTAAAGCAGTGTCTTGTCGTTAAATGAAAGATGCTTGAGGGACTGATTGTGCTGCTGTTTGTCGCAGTCCGATCAGAGTCCAGAAATGCATGAATACACACTCAAGAGGAGAGTAAATATTATTTACGAGATGAAGGTCACGGGCAAAACAAAGCAAAGAGAGTTTATGGTTCCACATTGTGATTTTTCTGTTGTATTATTTTAATAATACAGACAGATTACTAAAATGGAGGATTTTCATAAAGATCATAATGCATATCATCTAACATCTCTGACCGCAGTAACAGTGTTGTGTGGTAACTGCAGTGAGATGGAGCTGATGGCATCATTTCTAGTCAAATTGCCTCCTCGAGATACAGAGCTGGTGCAAGGACAGATTCACCTCTTCTTGTGGTTCCTCTATGTTTGGATTTATGACCCCGTAGATGTGAAGACTTTTTTAGCTTGGACCACATCCAGCTCTCACTTCATCCGAGAAGCTTTTACATCATCACATTACGATGACAGATGACAATACATACGGTACACCCAGAGCACCGGTGTTCCACTGCCCTTATCCAGCCATTCGGAGTGTTAAAGCTATAAACACTAAACAAATAAATGACTATAAAATGACATGTTTACTCAGCTTTCACTGTTTCTGCCCTGGCTGTTTTACACAGAGATATTCATATGAAAGGGGTAAATAATGCTAGTGATACAGGACAGGAAAGAACAAAGTGACAACCTCTGCTAAGGCCTTTAATCAGTCTGACATTCTGTCATCAACACTCAAATTATCACTGTGCTCAAACCTTTGGTCCAGAAATATGACTAATACAATACTTATTTGGGTGCTTTGATTACACTTTCATGTCAAACAGAGGAGCGTATATTAAGACTACCTTAATCTAAATTAATTACATGGCTTTGATGTTAGAGTTCAATGGGTTGATTAATGGAGTTGGGGCATGCATAATTTTTGTATTATAATTTTTTTTTTTTTTAAATCGTTACTGCAAACACATACACTCATCTCTCTCCTCTTGTGTTTCTTGCCAGCTTGAGCATGTTATTTCTGCCATACACTGCACATATGCCGTTGTATGGACCAGATTTTGTCTTCCCCGATACGCTAAGAGAAGTAATTAGGCCCCAATAGCGTGTTAATCTGAATGGACATTCCATATTGATCTCGTGTTTCGAAATATTATTAGTGCTGTGTTTTAGGGTTAAATGAAAAGACTGTGAATTAATGTGAATAATGTCTTGGTAGCACTGTTCTATGGATATTTTTCTTACAGCATATAATTTACATTATTGTATTTTTTTTTTTTTTTTTTACTTACACTCATGTCATTTAAACCTGTATGACGGATTTTCTATACAGTACTAAAAGAGATCTTTAGTAGAATGTTCGAGCTGTTCTCTTACAATGAAATCGGGTGAAGACCTGGACTGCCAAGTACTAAAAAACACCAAAAGCCCCCATAAAAGCCCATACAGCTTGTTTTATATATTCTAAAACTTCGTAAGCTGGAAGTGCCTTAGTGTTTCCATATGATAGCTCATTGTGAAAACTCTCATATTCAAGTCGATATTCACTGAAAATCTCACCTTGAAAATGTTGCCTGTTTACCACTTTCATTGTATGGATAAAATCAGCTTAAATATTCTGTAAATAACTTCTTCTGTGTTCCACTGCACTGTAAAAATTAAAATAAAAAAAATCAGATCTCCAATTGAAAATTTTCAAGTGACTGATCACATCTGATTTTTTTCAGTTGGCCGAACTTAATTTCTGTGAATTTAATTGCATCAATTCACACAATTTCAATTCGGCAACTGAAAAATTCAGATGTGATCAGTCACTAGAAAATGTACAATTGGAGACAATTTTTTTTTACAGTGATGGGGAGAAAAAACCAACCAACCAACAAACAAACAAGACATGTCTTAAAAAGACATGAAGGTTTGTAAATTGACAGATTTTTCACTTTTGGGTGGACTTATTAATGTGCGCACATGGGATTTGCATTATTCAAAGAGATAAATATACAATACATTTTATTTTGTATTTTTACATTAACAATGCAATTAATATTCTATTTTTTAAATGCCCCTATTATGGTTTTTCAAATATTCCCCAAAATTCAGCGTAAAATAGCTGTCTGGGAATGTAAATGTTCTGCATAGTTGAAAGTGCACGATAAATAAAGATATTGTCTTCCAAAAGAAAGAATCGACCTAAATGAGTCGTTTGTAATTCAAATTCCACTGTTTTACAGTTCTACGTCACTAGAAAATAAATTTGCATAATGCCCGCCTACGTTGTCCGCCCGCAAACAACTTGACCAGCCCTCAAACAAGTCATTTTACTGACGACTGCTTCTCAAATCTAAGAGTTCATGCGGG
This sequence comes from Pseudorasbora parva, assembly GCF_024679245.1. NCBI lineage: Eukaryota > Metazoa > Chordata > Actinopteri > Cypriniformes > Gobionidae > Pseudorasbora > Pseudorasbora parva. Next base: position 31,324,181 of record NC_090188.1, on the reverse strand, counting down.
ATTCACAAAGCGCTTGCTCTTGAAAGATGGGCCCGTGCCTAGTTAATTTGGACCAGTTTGCTCCTCAGAATCACACCCTGTAAGTATGATTAATTATTGGTGATTTATCTTCTACCAGGTGTTCAAAATGTACAGTTTTATGTTTTATAGTGTAGGGCTAACCGGCTAGCACGTTATTACTGTCTTGCTGAAATACTTTTGCTAAGCAGCTGTGGGCCACTATTACCTAAAACTGTGTCGATTAATACAGATTGTCTGTCTTTCTTACTACTTTGAGTAAAGATAAAGGAAGGAGCAAGATTTGTCATACAAGCGTTTGAATTACATCAGTCATTCACATTAGTGCTAGGCTGCTGTATGCACCGTGATTGATACAATTAGTACAATTCCCACATGTGCACTGCAATAAATTTGAATATACATATCAGTTTGTTGATGGACATACACTTGTTAATGCTGATGGTGAGGAATTACAGTTACAACATCTCATAATGTACCTCAAAATAAGTGGCGTATCACTGAGAAATGTCCTGCTCAAAGTTGGTCTTGTGATGAGGTTGTGGTTGAATAACTAGTTCTTCCAATGTTTCATCATCACACTCGTACTTGGATTGATATAGTAAAATCTATACTGTGCATACAACCGCTGAGCTTTAGGAAAGCCACCGAAGCCGTTTAGCTTCCGACAAGTGCTGTAAGCAGTAGACCAATCACACCAGACTGGGCCTTCTGGCCAATCAGAGCAGAGTAGGCTGGGAGAAAGGAGGGATTTAAAGAGGCCGATTCATCCATGGAGTTGTTTGAGAATCACAGAAAAATGTGGTGATGTGCAGTGTATATTATGAAAAAACAAAACCGTTTTTTGACATTTGATGCATGTAAATCTGTTGATGCATGTAAATCGGGATGAGACCCCCCCAAAAAAATTAGGCAGCCTTTAAAATGGCAAACTAGTTAAAGGGGTGGTTGCATGCAATTTCACTTTTTTAACTTTAGTTAGTGCGTAATGTTGCTGCTTGAGCCTAAACAGTATCTGCAAAGTTACAGCGCTGAAAGTTCAATGCAAACGGAGATACTGTCTTTTAAATTTATGGCAGTTTATTGCCTAAAAAAACGTCCGGTTTGGACTACAACAAGCTTCTTCCTGGGTTGGTGACATCATGAACCCTTGCTAGTCACCGCAGATGTGACTTCTGCCTGTAATGTAAAAATACATGAAACTACATTTGGCCATCTAGCCATTCTAAGACCATTGTGTTTTTCGGAGGGATGGGCTTCATAGAAGCAGGAAGCAAACGAGCCGTTTAAAGGGCAGTGGTGTGGAATGAAGGTCAAATATAAGAAAAATACGGCGTGAAAAAAAAAAGAAGTATCAAGACATGTTATACTGCGCCCCATAAACACAACCAAGCCTAGAAAAAATCAGGCAGTAACAGTTTAAACAATATATTTTATTTGTGACCTGATGTTCAGCTGTTCTTTTTAATGGTCAACTTATTTACAAAATTATTTTGCATCATCAGTCATCAAAGCTCAGTAAACTCTGGTCACAGGCATGCAGATGTATATTTCACCAAGATAATTGCTGTCTAAAAAAACCCAGTTATGTTTTCAGACCATTTTAAGTTTGATTTTGATGTGACATAAAGCAGTGAATTAATGACAGCATCCTTTTGTTAATTCAGACCGATTCATGAACGTGCACGGAAACAAGAGGCGGAAATTATAGCACAAACCAATCATATCCAGTCACTTTCTCCCATTCGTTCTCAATTACCTCAAACCCACCGCATGCTTTAGGGGATCCGTTAAAACTCAATGGACTCAGGGGAGGCAGAGACGCGGACTTCCACTGTAAATTTACCTGCTGGTGAAACTGTTGGACAGTGCTACTTTAATTTTTTTTTAAGATTTATATACTTTTTTTAATGTCACATTTTGTAATGTTTGCATTGTTTTACTTTTGTAATTGTTTTTTGAGCAGGCACTGCCTCCCTTGCCTCCTCGGAGATAGAAAGATCCCGTCCTTATGCTCTTTGTAACATATGGATTTTGCCATCCTAAATGTCTGTCTCATGTGCAGTGAAATGGCTTCGACTCTCAGATCTTAATTTGGTCCATTCTGACCTGTCACATGTCTGCAGTCTCTGTATTTATGTCTATGTCCTGTGAGTGTAATGCTGGGAAGGTAATTGCCTCTTTACACTGTAGAAAGCAATTCAGTCTCCTAAAACTCAACGAAAGTGGAATATCTCGACTGTGTGCCTCAGTTCCCTCTCTCTTGAGTGTGTCACATCCTCAAAGAGGTTTTTCAAAGATCATTTTTATGATGGTGATCTTGTCATAATTTTAGTCTAAAGAGTGATTTATTCTTTATAAAACTTGAATTTCACAGATGACAATGTTGGTGTGGATATTACTACTCACTGTGGGTGTGTCTGGACTGTCCTGGGGTCAGCGGACTGAACCTATGTTTGCCTCAGTAACTCAGAGTGTTTTCCCTCCGGACTATGAGAATAACCCCACACAGCTCAACTACGGCGTGGCTGTCACTGACGTGGATGGAGACGGAGATCTGGAGATGTTTGTCTCAGGGTGAGTGTTCTGGGCCTCTCATGATTGGATTTCCGAACACATGCATTGTTTTCAGAGTCCATGCTATTATGTTTCTTCAGATAAACCATTTGATCACTGTCAAGAAGTTATATGGTCCTTTTGTAGCCTGACAAGCCAGACCCACATCAAGAGGTTTGGTCTGGAAACTCACCATTGACAGGGCTCAATCCGAGGGGCGGGATAAACGGTTGTCTTTCAAACTCCCTCTGCACGCGATAGGATAGTGCTACAACCAACCAGAGCAACGTGAAGCGGAGCTAGTTGATAGATTAAACTTTCGCCGTATGCGGTCGGCTAAACTTGTTCTTTTCTCAGAGAAAAGCTTAACTCCAAGTCTTCCAGAGTCCCGGTCAAATCTGATTCGAAAGACCGCCGTTCACCAGCTTCTGTGTTTACTAGTAGCACGCAAGCAACTCTGCCATCATTATGTTAAGCCCCACCCACAGACTCTATACACGATGTGATTGGCCTGACCAGAGTTTGGTTTTTACAGCTCAGAACTGTATTGGGAGTTGCTAGACGACACTCGCGGCAGATTAGATTTGCTGCCGCTAGGGTGCGTCTAGATTTCTAGGCTAGTCCTTTTGTGCTGTTTGAGTGAACTTACATTTTTGGAATATTGACACAGAACAGAAATACTGGCCAAGAACATTACTTCTGTTTTTGGCTTGAAAGTTATATTTTCTAGGAGAAACAGAAATGTCAAAGCAATTAATTGGGCTTATTTGTAAACCATTTGTGAAATGATTTAGACCTCCGTGGATTTGTGTTGATGAAAATAGATGTAATTGGAGAGTTCAATGTTTAGTTTGAGTTGAGCTCAAGACTGAAACAAAGTGCAACTGACATAATTTTATCTCTAGGGAAACTAGAATTCGTTTTTCCTTCTATTAAATGACAGCCGAGGTTGAATTGAGGGATTGCAGTTCAGTGAAATGCACCAACATGGATGTGTCTTTTTGGAAACAAGAAACTAAATAAATGCAATACAGTTATATTAAGAATCCTTCAAGGCATGTTTTTATGAGTTGAGTTTTCAGAGAATATATCTTAAATTACATTTATTTTTTCAATGTCAATGGCTTTTTTCTTTTGCTTTAAAACATAAATCTAAAGACAGTCATGCTCGAAGCAATACAAAAATGCCAATGTGTGTACACACACACACACACACACACACACACACACACACACACACACACACACACACACACACACACACACACACACACACACACACACACACACACACACACACAAATCTATATTGTTTTTAGTAAATCACACTGTATTTAATATTACATTTTAATTTAAAATATTTATATTTAATAGTATTAAATGTTCTGTGTTATTCTGTTTTAACTTATATGTATGCTCTACTTTTTTCTCTTTAGCTACAATGGGCCAAATCTGGTGTTAAAGTACGACAAGTTTAAGAAGAGGCTTATTAACATTGCAGTTGACAACCGCAGTTCTCCATATTACGCACTCAGAGATCGACACGGCAATGCCATCGGAGTGACAGCATGTGACATAGATGGTGATGGCAGGGAGGAAATTTATGTCCTTAACACTAATAATGCCTTCTCAGGTATGAAACGGTTTCAAGAACGACTCTCTGACGGTAATGGTAAAGTAAATGGATGCTAGTTTCATGTAATTGTTCTTGTCATTTCATGCAGGTAGAGCAACGTACACTGACAAGCTCTTTAAGTTTCGTAACGGGCGGTTTGAGGATCTCCTAAATGATGACATAAACGAACACAGAGACGTTTCCAATCGTGTGGCTGGCCGATCAGTCGCATGTGTGGACAGAAAGGTAACACCCCTTACGCAACAAAAATATATTTCTCAATATATTAGTTGACAATATATTTAATGTGTCTCCATATATTGTGAAATTTACATGGTAATATATCATATGATATATTATATAATAATATATTATATATGCAAGTTATATATTGCAATATATGGGACAATACTGCAATTATTGCCGTTTTCATATATTGAATAAATACATATTATTATACTATTCAATATATTGCTATGTATATTGAAATATATCCTACAATATATGAAATTATATATTGGAAGAGTCATTGTATATATATGTAAATATATATGTAAAATTATATGAGATAATATACCTCAATGTACTGGATAATATAATCAGATTCATATGGGAACATATGTCTTAAATATATTGATTTATATTACATAGTATATAATTATCATATATATTGTATACATGGTAAATATGAAATAATCTAATGTACACTGTCTGTCATATATTTTAAAATATAACAGATTAAAATATAATATAGAAATTAGGGCCGGGACTCGATTAAAAAAAATAATCTAATTAATTAGAGGCTTTGTAATTAATTAATCGTATTTTAATTGCATATAAATATTTGACCTGAGAACAATGAGAAGTAATTTTTCACATGTATTTTTAGTATACCATTGAATAATGACTGAATACATAAGCTTAATCAACAAAATATTGTTTATTTATTTCAGTCCAGCAGACCAGCGCATGTTTGCCAGTTTAGCAAAAGCATTTTTGTGATATTTGAGGCTCGATGTGCTGCGGTGATACGCAAATTCCTTGTTGTATAGCTTGCTCACAACTGTGCTCTTGTCGACGCTTCCATCCTTTCGTTTTTTAAAACAAAATTTCCCATCCACGGGGCCAAGCAAAGCAGTCTCATCAGCTTCTTCGTTCCATAGCTTCGTTCATGTTCACATGGTTTGTTGTTGTCGTGACTCGTGAACGCTAGTTGGTGTTCCAGTATAATTGGTCCGTCGAAACTCATTCATTGAAAAACGTTCCGCGGTGCAAAAATAAGTGTGGTAAAAAAAAAAATTTTTTAGCGTAATTAATTAACGCGTTAAAGTCACGTAATTAACGCGTTAAAGTCTATAATTAATTAATCTTAAATAACGCGTTGTTTCAATAAACATACATGAAATAATTCAGTTTTGTTTGTATATCAATGTATTTTAATATATGAATCAATATATAGCAATAGGTTGTCCATCCATATATTGCTATATATTTTCAAATATATGAGGAAGTTTCTGATACATTGAAATATATTTTCTAATGTATTGCAATATAAATTCTAGTATATTGCAATATATTTTTGTTTCGTAAGGGACCCTCTACTAAATTTTGCACTAATTTAAAACTTTTGCCACTTCACCCTCAGCAAACATATTTTCCTCAAGTAAAACCAACCAGCTGGAAAAAGGAATAATTTGAATGGTTTCCTACAAACTCTCACAGATCATTTTAGATCAATATTTTTTTTTAAATGTATTTCTAATGGAAGAGTCATTGGAAAACGTATAATGTAATGGTTATCTTCTTTATCTGGGACATCAAGTGGTGACAAAACACACTGTGGTCTGCACAAAACATTTGTCTCTGTTACAAATGAACCAGAATCTACAGTCAAAACTTTTTTTTCTTTGCTTTTTTTGTGTGAATTAGGCATGGTAATCAACCTGTCCGTCTTCCTAATTTTGCTAGTTTCAAGTGACAGATTTATTTGCGTCAAATAATACAACGGTGGATTTCTCCTCCCTTTAAACCCTTAAATGCATAAATATTTTGCCAATTATTGTTACATATTCGGGTCTTTAACGACCCGGACCTATATCTAACAGAGATGGATCTCTGCCTGTAATATAAAACTCTCCTGATATTAGAGTATCATTTATAATAGAATAAAATAAATATAACTTTGTTAATCTGTATTTTGTTTGGTTGGAGCTTTGAAGGGTTCAGTTTAAGCAGATGTTTTATACCATCATACTGTCCTCACCAGAGCTCATTTCCCAGTACATTCAGCATTTGCCTCATATCTCAAAACTACAATTTTCAACGTCTTCAAAATATTTATTTTTTATCGCTGATAACTTCTTTACCAGATCCACCATCAAGTGATAGTGACACTAATATTTGACTGCGTTTAGTACTTGCTCCACAGTAAATCGCTGAGACATTTCAAGTTTGTCTATTGTTTTCTGCCTGCGGTGACTACGAGTGAAACATCACTTCATCAGTTTGTATCAGATATTACCACCTTGTAGAATAAAGGTAAATTGCAGTCATCAAAGATAATGGGCCCTGTCACACCTGGCGCAATTCAACGCTAGGCGCGACACAAGTGTTTTAACGCATGTCTCATTTTTACGTCCAGTGCCAAGTTGTTTAAATAGCAAATGCACCCTTCTGTTCGGGTGTGCTGGTATGAAAACCAGGTGTGTTCAGGACAGGTGCATTGTTGGCGCGTTGCTATTTTGAGCCCAGTATTTTTAGTTATTTAAAGGGCGCGTTATATGCACCTAATAAGCGGGTACACAACGTGTTTACACTGCTTATTACACACACAGACATTTTTAAAGGAGCTGTATGTAAGAAATGTATTTCAATTAATCATATTGGGGGGGGGGGGGTGAAACACTCAGTTTCAGTCAATCTCATGTCAATCTTGAGTACCTATAGAGTAGTATTGCATCCTTCATATCTCCGAAAAGTCTTTAGTTTTATTATATTTATAAAAGAAATATAGGCTGTACTGAGTCTTTCCGGAAAAAAACGAGCGCCTGGAGGTGTATCGTGTGGGCGGAGCTAAAGAATGACGAATGTGCACAAAGCGGTGACGTCCTCAAGCGTGGAGAAACCCATGGCTATCGATCTCAGCAAATAGATATGATCCAGAATAAAATTCGGAGGCTGAAATAAATTGAACAGGAGAAACAGCAACAGCAGGACGTCCGTCTCTGTGGTATGTACTGTATTTAGTGGCCTGTCAACATTTGTGTGTGTTACTCGCAGTTTATGAGGACATGATTCGGTTTATGGACTATTGTATGCGACTAAACCTTAGCAGTAGCAAGCAAAACGGTTTTGCATGTCAGACTAGTGTAACGTTATACATAGAACAACAATGGAGTAACCGTTAGCGCATCTGAATGACGAAGCACGTGATCGTGTTGTTTACTGATGTTTACTCACGCGACGATAGCCAACAGCATAGACTTGAGGCAGTTTTACTCACCGGCTGCTTCCAAAGCAGGACCGAACCTTTATCGCTGGCACCGCTCCGTCAAAAACACACTTCTTTGGTATGATTTGGTGAAGTCCTGTGACAGCAGTGGCCGTGGAAATCCACTTTGCGTCGCGACTGAAGCGATGTTGTGAAGCTTCCAGTCATTTCTTCGTTCAAATCGGTTCAAATGCAGCGCTGCCTTCCCGGAATGCTGTGCTGAAGCGTTGAAGTCGCTTGATGTCACCCAAAGGAATAAAGTGGAGCGCGGCGCGTCATAAGTGTTCACCGACGACTGGATCTGCAGCTGAGAGTGTTTATGGGCGTGCATTTCCTCTCTCGCTCTAGTCACGCGCGCGCGCGCACCCTACCGGGAGAAGAGCCCGACGAAGAAGGTGAAGTGGAACTAGTTGATAGATTAAACTTTCGCTGTATCCGGTCGGCAAAACTCCGAACACATCTTCCTTTCTTAAGAATGATTTCAGTACCGTTCTTTTCTCAAAGAGAAGCTTAACTCTGAGTCTTCCAGAGTCGCGGCCAAAGCCAATTTGAAAGACCGCTGTTTGACAGCTTCTTTGTTTACAAGTAGCACGCGGAACCTCCGCAACTCTGCTGTCATTATATTAAGCCCGCCCACCGACTCTACACAATGTGATTGGCCTGACCAGAGTTAGTTTTTTACAGCTCACAATTCAACGAAGAGTTGCTAGACTACCCTGGCTGCAAATTAGCTTTGCTGCCACTAGGGTGTGTCTAGATTTCTAAGCTAAAGAAGCAATAAAACTATTGCTTCTTTACAAATATACAAATGACATCATATCAAATTAACTAAAAGTGCACCATATAGTCTGATTTCTCTCAAAGTGTACTGTATGTGTTCATGCATGTTAGTGGGATGGGTTTTTACAGGATGATTTTTCCATGGCAGAATATGGTGCATGAAACTTCAGCAGCACAACAGCCACATCGGCGATTGTCACACTTGCCTGCACACTTACAATGTGAGCAGACTTGGTGGTATGGGCTTCAGACATTTTGATGGCAGGGGTGTGCCAAAGTTGCAAGCAAGTGGCATGTCGTATGAACCAGAAAAGCCCCTCGTTGGATGTGGCCTCTGATCCCACTACTTGTGGAAGGGAGAGCATCAATTCCAGAACTTCCACTGGTGTAGATTTCTATCCTGAAATCATCAAATGTCTTAGCTGCATCTTGCTCTGTCAAGGTGTCTACCTCTTCAAAGTTGGCTAAGTATTGCACTGGGTCAGAAGCCATAGCAGCATGTTTAGTCCCCACGTTGCTCATACAGTCATCTCCAGTCAGAATATGTCCTTTAATCACTGTCTTTGACAGTGACGCATCAAGATGATAGCATGCTCACTGTTGATCAACTGGTGTGATGCTCAATAGTGAGATGAAGTGAGAAGTATCTTTTGATACTCCTGGTAAAATACAAGAAAAGTTAAATCTTGTCCTCTTATTTTTTGTGAACTCTGTCTAGTATTGTATACACAATACACAGTATAAGGGCAGACTATAAATTTAGTTAGTTCGCATGTACATGTCTTTTGAGATTCTTCAGAATAGGAAAATGACTATGACCATGCCATTTTAAGGGGGGGGGGGGGGGGGGGGGGTGCTGTTTCATGCATACTGAGCTTTTTACACTGTTAAAGACTTGGATTCCCATCCTAAACATAGACAAAGTTTCAAAACTAATGTTGGACGTTTGATGGAGTATTTCTGTGTCAAAAATACGAGTATGGCTCGTATTTCGAGTATGGCTCGGCTTGACGTCGACAGAGCAGAAGGTCCTTGTATGGGCTGTACGGGCTCTTCTCCCGGTAGGGTGAGCGCGCGCGTGCATGACTAGAGCGAGAGAGGAAATGCACGCCCATAAACACTCCAAACACTGCGTCGCAAAGTGGATCTCTACAGTCACTGCTGTCACAGGACTTCACCAAATCATACCAAAGAACTGTGTTTTTGACGGAGCGGTCCCAGCGATAAAGGCTCGGTCCTGCTTTGGAAGCAGCCGGTGAGTAAAACTGCTTCAAATGTCTGTGCTGTTGGCTATCGTCGCGTGAGTAAACATCAGTAAACGACACGATCACGTGCTTCGTCATTCAAATGTGCTAATGGACTTCATTGCTGTTCTATGTATAACGTTACACTAGTATGATGTGCAAAACTGTTTTGCTTGCTACTGCTAAGGTTTAACCCCTTACAATAGTCCATAAACCGAATCAAACTGCGAGGAAACACACACATATCCTGCTGTTAATGTTTCTCCTGTTCAATTTATTTCAGCCTCCGAATCTGATTCTGGATCATATCTATTAGCTGAGATCGATAGCCATTGGCTTCTCCACGCTTGAGGACATCACCGCTTTGTCCGCACTCGTCATTCTTTAACTCCGCCCACACGATACGCCTCCAGGAGCTTGTTTTTTTCCAGAAAGACTCGGTACAGCCCATATTTCTTTTATAAATATAATAAAACTAAAGACTTTTCGGAGATATGAAGGATGCAATACTACTCTATAGGTACTCAAGACTGACATGAGATTGACTGAAACTGAGTGTTTCACCCCCCCCCCCCCTTTAAGGTCAAAATCACCCAATATGGTCATATCAATAGCAGAAATGAATTCCACATACCATAATTAGACAAAATAGAGGTATTACATGTGTATAAACATTCTGTCACGTTACATACAAAGGAAAAGGGTGCGAGGACTCATGTGCAGGAGAATGATAATTTATTAGCAAAAACAAAACATAAACTCAAAACAACAACCCACGAGGGGGAAAAACACATAATAGAATAATATAAATACAAACTTAAACAAACCAACAGAATCACGGGGAGGACGGAAGACGCAGACATTACACAAGGATCCAACCCAGACTGACAAACACCAGGAGATTATAAAGGGAACAAACAAGGCAGATAATGAGGGAGAACAGGTGGGGCAAATTAACCAATAATCAGATAACAAGGGGGAGGGAACTGACAGGGACACGAGCACATGCTCAACATAACAAAACCCACAAGTGCACACAAGACAGGACAGGCATGTGACATTACCCCCTCCTTAAGGAGCGGCTACCAGACGCTCCACTAGGGACGGGAGGGACAGACCCGGGCGGGACGGGAGGGACAGACCAGGGAGGGACGGGAGGGACAGACCAGGGAGGGACGGGAGGGACAGCCCAGGGAGGGACGGGAGGGACAGCCCAGGGAGGGACGGGAGGGACAGCCCCGGGAGGGACAGACCAGGGAGGGACGGGAGGGACAGACCAGGGAGGCACGGGAGGGACAGACCAGGGAGGCACGGGAGGGACAGACCAGGGAGGCACGGGAGGGACAGACCAGGGGGGCACGGGAGGGACAGACCAGGGGGGCACGGGAGGGACAGACCAGGGGGGCACGGGAGGGACAGACCAGGGGGGCACGGGAGGGACAGACAAAGAAGGTACAGACAAGGGAGGGGTAAACAAGGGAGGAACGAGGAAAACAAAAAGTTCAGGAGGCCATGGTGGCCCACAAAGTTCGAATGGCCAGGGCGGCCCACCGAGTTCGGGAGGCCCACCAAGTTCAAGCGGCCGGGGCGGCCCATAGAGTTCAGGCAGCCAGGGCAGTGCGGGTAGAGCAGGGCGCCAGGGAGGCGCGGTGAGAGCAGGGCGCCAGAGAGGCGCGGTGAGTGCAGGGGGCGCCAGGGAGGCGCGGTGAGAGCAGGACGCTTTAGTGGCGCGGTGAGAGCAGGACGCCTCAGCGGCGCACGGAGAGCAGGACGCCTCAGCGGCGCACGGAGAGCAGGACGCCTCAGCGGCGCACGGAGAGCAGGACGCCTCAGCGGCGCACGGAGAGCAGGACGCCTCAGCGGCGCACGGAGAGCAGGACGCCTCAGCGGCGCACGGAGAGCAGGGCGCCTCAGCGGCGCACGGAGAGCAGGGCGCCTCAGCGGCGCACGGAGAGCAGGGCGCCTCAGCGGCGCACGGAGAGCAGGGCGCCTCAGCGGCGCAGGGAGAGCAGGGCGCCTCAGCGGCGCAGGGAGAGCAGGGCGCCTCAGCGGCGCAGGCAGGGCGTTGGGGAAACTTCTCCAGTCCAGCAGTATCCACCGGCACTGGGACCATCGGAATACGATCTGCTGGCATTGGGACCACCGGAACATGATCTGCCGGAACTGGGACCACCGGAACACGATCCACCGGCACAGGGACCACCGGAACACGATCCACCGGCACAGGGACCACCGGAACACGATCCACCGGCACAGGGACCACCGGAACACGATCCGCCGGAACTGAGACCACCGGCACACGATCCACCGGAACTGGGACCACCGGAACTGCCTCCGGGGCTTCGGATAAAGCCCTGTGCTCCTTCCACGCATGCAGGACTGCCTCCACAAAGCATCCCATCACAGCCCTCCAGGCCGTTTCCGGACTCGGGACCACCGGAACGGAGTCCACCGGCACAGGGATCACCGGAACACGATCCACCGGCACAGGGACCACCGGAACACGATCCACCGGCACAGGGACCACCGGAACACGATCCACCGGCACAGGGACCACCGGAACACGATCCACCGGCACAGGGACCACCGGAGCACGATCCACCGGCACAGGGACCACCGGAGCACGATCCACCGGCAAAGGGACCACCGGAGCACGATCCACCGGCAAAGGGACCACCGGAGCACGATCCACCGGCAAAGGGACCATCGGAGCACGATCCACCGGCACAGGGACCACCGGAGCACGATCCACCGGCACAGGGACCACCGGAGCACGATCCACCGGAACTGGGACCACCGGAGTGGTGGATGACACCCTGTGCTTTTCCCAAGCATGCAGGACTGCCACCACAAACCCTCCCATTACGGCCCTCCAGGCCATGTCTGGACTCGGGATTCCCGGACTCGGGACCCCCGGAACTGGCACCGAGGGAGAACTTCTCTGCTGAGTCCTCATTGTATGGTTGGATCCTTCTGTCACGTTACATACAAAGGAAAAGGGTGCGAGGACTCATGTGCAGGAGAATGATAATTTATTAGCAAAAACAAAACATAAACTCAAAACAACAACCCACGAGGGGGAAAAACACATAATAGAATAATATAAATACAAACTTAAACAAACCAACAGAATCACGGGGAGGACGGAAGACGCAGACATTACACAAGGATCCAACCCAGACTGACAAACACCAGGAGATTATAAAGGGAACAAACAAGGCAGATAATGAGGGAGAACAGGTGGGGCAAATTAACCAATAATCAGATAACAAGGGGGAGGGAACTGACAGGGACACGAGCACATGCTCAACATAACAAAACCCACAAGTGCACACAAGACAGGACAGGCATGTGACACATTCAAAAACAAATATGTTGGATTTTCATCATCATCCGATGGCGGCCATATTTGATTTGACCACTACGTCATTCGTGGCACTATGGCGGACGAGCACCTCTGTGATTTTTCATGTCTAGGGACCCACTAACTCAGTTCAAATGAGAAATTCCCCCAACACCAAATTGCGAACGGGTCTACAGGCCAGGTCCAGGATTATGGTTGGTTGTAGCTCTATCCTATCGCGTGCAGAGTGAATTTGAAAGACAACCGTTTATCCCGCCTCTCAGATTGAGCACTGCCAATGGGAAGTTCCCAGGCCCAACATCTTGTCAGGCTATTGCTACATAGTTTTATTTGCACCCAATTGTTTTATTTTATATCATTGTACAAACACCCAATTAAACTAAAACTTCAAAGGGGATGTTTATAATTGTTACATTTCGTCTCTTCATGTCTTGTTATAATTAAAACAAATCATTGAGGGAAACAATAATAAGTGACTATAAAGAAAAAATATTTTTTTATAAAAAAAATATGTTGACCTTGATATTTCAATGACAAGATGATCCTTAATGTTAAAAAAATATTAGCAATGAATGTTAAATGTCAGATTTAGTAGAATTAAACTTATTGCATCTGGCTTTTATTCCTAATAATGGCCAAGTTATGGCCAAAGTCTTCTGAATAGGAAAATTACCTTGACCATGCCTGATAAAGGTCAAAATTCACCCATTATGGTCATAACAATATCAGAAATTAATTCCACATACAATAGTAAGTCTAAATGGAGGTATTACAACTGTATAAACATTCAGAAACATAGAAGTTGGATTTTCATCATCATCCGATGGCGGCCATATTTGATTTGACCACTACGTCATTCGTGGCACTATGGCGGACGAGCACCTCTGTGATTTTTCATGTCTAGGGACCCACTAACTCAGTTCAAATGAGAAATTCCCCCAACACCAAATTGCGAACGGGTCTACAGGACAGGTACTGGATTACATACAAGGACCTTCCGCTCTATTAACGTCAAGTCGACCCATACTCGAAAAAAACTCTCTGAAACTTGTGAGAAACCGGAAGGAGTATTTTTGACACAGAAATACTCTATCAAACGTCCAACATTAGTTTTTGAAACTTTGTCTATGTTTAGGATGGGAATCCAAGCCTTAAACAGTGTAAAAAGCTCAGTATGCATGAAACAGCATTTCAACCCCCTTTAAGAAATCATGTTAATGTCAAATATTTATACTGCTGACAACAGTAATCCGGCCAGGCTATTGTCATTTAAAAGTTGTTGTTGAGGCTCCACCCTCCATCTATCGACCAATCACAAAGTCAGTTGTGTTTCTGCATCCGAGTTGCCAGATCTGCAAGGCATTCTTTATATATATATATTGTTATATTGTCTATAATTTATTTATTGTGGGATAATATTCCTTTAACTTTAAATAATGAATGAGGATGAGGGTAGTGAATTACGTCCCGGGTCACTAAAAACCCAAGGTATGCATTTAAGGGTTTTAAGTTGATAAGCTGATTTATTTTTCTTTTCTAGCATTAAGACATGTCCAGACATGTGGCTCATTTTTGTTTGAGATCCACTGCTGCAGTGAATATAAACTTTTGTGGTTATGCTCAATATTTCATAGACTAGAAATTGCGCTTCTTGAGTGGAGTATGTAAAACTCATTCAGTAATCATGAACGACTGAAAATCATGGAAATTTCTTGGTCAAAATGTATGGGACAAAAATGTGAATTGCAGCCAGAGGTATGTGTTGAGTGACTGTTTACATCTCATTACTGATTGTTTCACCCTCACAGACCATCATTTACTGTCCGCCATCAGCGTAGAGTCCTGCCTCCCTCAGCCAACCAATATGATTGTTCATTTCCAGCGATCCGCGATATTTGTCTCTGACATTAAATCATGTGCTGTGATAATTAGAAAACTCAAGGCCTCATTTGTTTCTTTTTGTAAGGAGACGTATTAGGTGGGAAGTGCAGCCTTAATTTGTCTCTCTGCACGTAGGTTATCAGAGCTCCCACCGTCTGACCGCGCTTCACTGGTACCTAATCCCAGACAGCATGATGAATGGCCAAACATGTCAATGATTTGTATTTAGTCTAAAACACAATAAGCTGAACAGCATATTTTCGCAATTACTTCTGGACGCAATTCTGTTGTGTGGAGCAGTCAGCAGTGAAGGATGCTCGGTAATCCTGGGGAAGAGCTGCGAGGGATTGAAATGGATTTTTTTCACCCGCAGTCATTTGACTGGGCTGATGATAGGGAGATGATGCTGCTTAAAAGTATTTCACCAATGATTTTATGATTTAAATGATTTAGGATCAGGCTTATAATAGGTTTGTAGAGAAAAAAACAAAATGTGTTTGCTCTTCATGGAACTGAATTGGGGGGGGGGGGGTCGCTCTGCCATTAGATGATGTAATTATATAGTGACTTTTGCAAAGTTGAAATTAACTGCTGATGCATGGTTGAGTTTGCCTATTTTTCCCTGGCTATAGTCTTATAAAGTAACAAAGGTGTTGCAAAAAAAAAATATATATATATATATATATTATTTTAATTAAACCTTTTCAGTTGCAAACATATTTTGTTTGAGTTTTGTTGACACATTATATATATTTATATATATATATATATATATATATATATATATATATATATATATATATATATATATATATATATATATATATATATATATATATATATATAAAATTATAGTTATAGTTGTTGTAACTTAAAGGGGTACTTTAGCGCTGGGAAGATGAATCTGTATTTAAACTGGGTCATCAATGTAGTAGAAATGTGAAATTATTTTTGAATTTGGTGCTTTCTAGACTGAGAAAAGACAGAAAATGTATTTTTGTCTCATGGGGATGAAAGACCACAATTCCCAGAATGCTTCGCTGCCCTATGAGGCCATTCCCAAAGCCACCTACTGGATTACTGTGACTGAGTTAGAGAAGGCACTACAATTAAAAACTGAACGTGTCTGTTCAATATAATGAGTGAGTCACCGCGTGAGTCTGACAGCACTAACTGCAGGAGTGAGATAAATGAGCTGATGAGCTCTAGTGGTGAGAGCTGAGGTAATCGCGACTACACTTGCGGCATACATTCACAACGCGAGTTTAGTCTGGCGTGTTTCAGTTCATGCCTTTGCAAGCTTAACTTTCATAGAAATTAATTTGAGAAGTTAAAAGACTTACATTGCTCACCATAGCTCCGTTTAAATGAGTGCCTGTAGCTGTCAGCTGAGCTCTGAGTGTAATCTCCCATCCCCTATGCGCGGGTTTAAAACATGCGGAAATGGCTCCCTCTGCTGGCTGTAGTCTTTAGCCTTTGGCCAAACATTCCTCCTATGATGGAAATATTGTCAATTTGCATCATAGGAGGAATTTTTCCAGAAAGAAAATGCATAAATCTCTTGTCTCAGGGGGATATGAGGGGGGAAAGCACAATCATTTGAATATACTCCAGGGTTTCTACTGATACAAAGCCATATGCTAATTTCTGAAGTAACCCTTTAATGAAATTGTCTTTTTGGAAATTTTGGGAATTAGGCAGTGGATTTCTAGTTCCCAGAATGCTTTGCATAGGACTGGATAAGGAGATTAGATGTTGAAAATAAGTGTTCATTTATTTATTTTTAGTGAAGGGAAAAACCTGTTAGTGTTTAATGCTGTTATGTTTGATATTAAAACAGTTTCTATAATGTTGAAGTTTTTGTGGTTTCCATGCTGAAGCATAGAAATGTAAACACTACATTAACTCTATGAGCAATGACTGCTCTAATGCCATTGGCTAGCAATATCGTACTTGTTCATCAAATATACAGTGCCTTGCGAAAGTATTCGCCCCCCTTGAACTTTGCGACCTTTTGCCACATTTCAGGCTTCAAACATAATGATATGAAACTGTAATTTTTTTTGTGAAGAATCAACAACAGGTGGGACATAATCATGAAGTGGAAGGAAATTTATTGGATATTTCAAACTTTTTTAACAAATCAAAAACTGAAAAATTGGGCGTGCAAAATTATTCGGCCCCCTTAAGTTAATACTTTATTGCACCACCGTTTGCTGCGATTACAGATGTAAGTCACTTGGGGTATGTCATCAGTTTTGCACATCGAAAGACTGAAATTTTTGCCCAATCCTCCTTGCAGAATAGCTCAAGCTCAGTGAGGTTGGATGGAGAGCGTTTGTGAACAGTTTTCAGTTCTTTCCACAGATTCTCGATTGGATTCAGGTCTGGACTTTGACTTGGCCATTCTAACACCTGGATATGTTTATTTTTGAACCATTCCATTGTAGATTTTGCTTTATGTTTTGGATCATTGTCCTGTTGGAAGACAAATTTCTGTCCCATTCTCAGGTCTTTTGCAGACTCCATCAGGTTTTCTTCCAGAATGGTCGTGTATTTGGCTCCATCCATCTTCCCATCAATTTTAACCATCTTCCCTGTCCCTGCTGAAGAAAAGCAGACCCAAACCATGATGCTGCCACCACCATGTTTGACAGTGGGGATGGTGTGTTCAGGGTGATGAGCTGTGTTGCTTTTACGCCAAACATAACATTTTGCATTGTTGCCAAAAAGTGAAATTTTGGCTTCACCTGACCAGAGCACCTTCTTCCACATGTTTGGTGCGTCTCCCAGGTGGCTTGTGGCAAACTTTAAATGACACTTTTTATGGATATCTTTAAGAAATGGCTTTCTTCTTGCCACTCTTAGGGGGATAATAATATTTTCGTTTCGTTTTCGTTTTTTTGAACTAGAGCTTAGATCGGCTCAAAAAAATCAAGACCGACCCTACCCGAGCCCGTGCACCCGAGAGACCGGTCCTGCCCGACACATTAACTGTAATTATGAGCCCAAGCCCCATTTAAAACGGACCATTTTTGAATACGTGGGCGTAATAACTAATGAGCGGAGCGGAGCCGGTGTGATCAGCTCAATAATCCGCAGGCGCGCGCTCATGAACCCAGCGGTAAAATGATGTTCGTTCAAATCCAGCACAGACATGACATCACATAAATCTGTAGCTTACTATACTTGTTGTAGCCATTAAACAATGTTTTTAAATTATGTTTAAATATTATAGCCTAATATTATTTTTTAATTTCATCTGATTATGATAGGCTATAAGTGCAAAGATGCGAGTGAGTCAGAAATGATTTTGGTGGTTATATTTAGTTTAATATTAAGTTTTGTTTTTTAAAAAGCCTTTATTTCGTTTTGTACAAACTGTCTTTTAATTTTAATAAAGGTTTCTTCGGCCAATTGCATGTATTTAATTAATAAGAAGCAAATAAGTAGCCTATGAGGTCGCAGAAGCGATCGCTTTCATTGCTCATGAACTGAAATAAACTGAAGCGCGTCTCAAATAAACTGAAACTCAGCAGGCTTGCCTCACAGACATGAGAAATATGTAGCCTAATGTGTAGAAACGAAAAGATTTAAATAAGCACATGGTGCAGTGTTCAGAACTCACACGGTAAACAACCAGCTTGATACAGATGATCACGGCGATGGGCATGAGCGGGATGTTAAAGTTTAAGGGATTTTTGTTTTGTTTTTACCTCATACTGAATATAATCGGGTGAAAGCACATTTTAAACAGTTAGCACTTATTCACACACGTACTAATCGTTCTCTCTAATGCATTCAAACACATCTTGTAGTGCTTACCTGCTTACAGTTATCAGTAGTTACAGTTATTATATTATTCTATTATATGATTTTGAATGAGCAGTCAATGATATTTGCTGAACTTTGCATTTAATGAACTTTTAATGCTGATAAAGCCATTAAATTTGACATATTGGGGGGAAAATGTAGCCTGACAAGCCAGACCCACATCAAGATGTTTGGTCTGGAAACTCACCATAGACAGGGCGCAATCCGAGGGGCGGGATAAACGGTTGTCTTTTAAACTCCCTTTGCATGCAATTGGATAGCGCTACACCAACCAGAGCAACGAAGGTGAAACAGAGCTCGCTGATAGATTAAACATTCGCCGGTTGGCTAAACTCCAAACACATCTTCCCTTTTTAAGAATGACTTCAGTGCCGTTCTTTTCTCAGAGAAAAGCTTAACTCCAAGTCTTCCAGAATCGCAGTCAACTCGGCCATCCTCATTATGGCCCCGCCCACCGACTCTATACACGATGTGATTGGGCCGTCCAGATTGAGAGGAATACAGCTCAGACGTGTATTGAGAGTTCCTAGATGACACTTTCGGGCAAATTAAATTTGCTGCCGCTAGGATGCGTCTAGATTTCTAGGCTAGGGAAAATGCACACAAATGTTCCAATAAACCACGTTGAAACTAGGCTCTTAATCTCCTATTGTTTATTTTTTATAATTTTTTTCAGTTAATGCAGGTTATAAACCGAACTTTATAGTGATATTTCAGAACATACTAAAATACTTTAGCAGTTATTAGCCGCAAATTTCCTCGGAGCGAAGACGGAGCGGTGTTTCTGATATCAGTGAGCGAAGCGGGGAGAGGGAGATGGCGAACCTGCAGCGGTGCTGGAGCGGAGGGATTCTTAAATGATTAGAAAGAGCGTGGAGGGGAAATTGCCGCCGCTCCACTCGCTCACAATCTCTGGTGTCGACTCGCAGCGGGGTGGGGGCGGGGGCGTGGCATCACGATGTTGTTTCTCCATCGTGATGTCGGTCAGCCATCACGATGGACGATGATATAGTCCATCGGCACAACCCTAATGGACAGAGTCTCCCACCTCAGCTGTAGATCTCTGCAGTTCATCCAGAGTGATCATGCGCCTCTTGGCTGCATCTCTGATCAGTCCTCTCCTTGTATGAGCTGAAAGTTTAGAGGGACGGCCAGGTCTTGGTAGATTTGCAGTGGTCTGATACTCCTTCCATTTCGATATTATCGCTTGCACAGTGCTCCTTGGGATGTTTAAAGCTTGGGGAATCTTTTTGTATCCAAATCCAGCTTTAAACTTCTCCACAACAGTATCTCTGACCTGCCTGGTGTGTTCCTTGTTCTTCATGATGCTATCTGCGCTTTAAACGGACCTCTGAGTCTATCACAGTGCAGGTGCATTTATACGGAGACTTGATTACACACAGGTGGATTCTGTTTATCATCATTAGTCATTTAGGTCAACATTGGATCATTCAGAGATCCTCACTGAACTTCTGGAGAGAGTTTGCTGCACTGAAAGTAAAGGGGCTGAATAATGTTGCACGCCCAATTTTTCAGTTTTTGATTTGTTAAAACAGTTTGAAATATCCAATAATTGGATAAATATCCAAATTGGATAAATATCCAATAATTGAAATATCCAAATTTCGTTCCACTTCATGATTGTGTCCCACTTGTTGATTCTTCACAAACAATTACAGTTTTATATCTTTATGTTTGAAGCCTGAAATGTGGCAAAAGGTTGCAAAGTTCAAGGGGGCCGGATATTTTCGCAAGGCACTGTATGCTAATTATACAGTACCTGTAAAAATGTGGAATGTGGAAACATTACAAATGTGGAAATGTGGAAACATTACACATTTTGGACCAAATTTATATTAGGTGTATATTATATATTACTAACATTTAGTTAATGACTCATTTGATAAAATGCACATATTGTGTAAATGTTATACATTGTACTTACACTTGCATAGGACTGGGACATAACATCACACCTGACCCTAACTTTACCCTTAAACTGACCCACACCACCACACCTGTCCCTAACTTAACCTTAAACTGACCCACACCACCACACCTGTCCCTAACTTTACCCTTAAACTGACCCACACCATCACACCTGTCCCTAACTTTACCCTTAAACTGACCCATACCACCACACCTGTCCCTAACTTTACCCTTAAACTGACCCACACCACCACACCTGTCCCTAACCCTACCCTTAAAC
This sequence comes from Pseudorasbora parva, assembly GCF_024679245.1. NCBI lineage: Eukaryota > Metazoa > Chordata > Actinopteri > Cypriniformes > Gobionidae > Pseudorasbora > Pseudorasbora parva. Next base: position 31,303,190 of record NC_090188.1, on the reverse strand, counting down.
TGACCCACACCATCACACCTGTCCCTAACTTTACCCTTAAACTGACCCACACCACCACACCTGTCCCTAACCCTACCCTTAAACTGACCCACACCATCACACCTGTCCCTAACTTTACCCTTAAACTGACCCACACCATCACACCTGTCCCTAACTTTACCCTTAAACTGACCCATACCACCACACCTGTCCCTAACTTTACCCTTAAACTGACCCATACCATCACACCTGTCCCTAACTTTACCCTTAAACTCACCCACACCATCACACCTGTCCCTAACTTTACCCTTAAACTGACCCACACCACCACACCTGTCCCTAACTTTACCCTTAAACTGACCCATACCATCACACCTGTCCCTAACTTTACCCTTAAACTGACCCATACCATCACACCTGTCCCTAACTTTACCCTTAAACTGACCCATACCATCACACCTGTCCCTAACTTTACCCTTAAACTGACCCACACCACCACACCTGTCCCTAACTTTACCCTTAAACTGACCCATACCATCACACCTGTCCCTAACTTAACCTTAAACTGACCCACACCACCACACCTGTCCCTAACTTTACCCTTAAACTGACCCACACCATCACACCTGTCCCTAACTTTACCCTTAAACTGACCCATACCACCACACCTGTCCCTAACTTTACCCTTAAACTGACCCACACCACCACACCTGTCCCTAACTTTACTCTTAAACTGACCCACACCACCACACCTGTCCCTAACTTTACCCTTAAACTGACCCACACCACCACACCTGTCCCTAACTTTACCCTTAAACTGACCCACACCACCACACCTGTCCCTAACTTTACCCTTAAACTGACCCACACCACCACACCTGTCCCTAACTTTACCCTTAAACTGACCCACACCATCACACCTGTCCCTAACTTTACCCTTAAACTGACCCATACCACCACACCTGTCCCTAACTTTACCCTTAAACTGACCCACACCATCACACCTGTCCCTAACTTTACCCTTAAACTGACCCACACCACCACACCTGTCCCTAACTTTACCCGTATCCCGCCTCAATATCAGCAAAAGTGTTTTGCAATACAATATAAACACAATAAATACATTTTACTTATTTTTTGATGTAAGTACTGTACATTGTGGTTAATTCCACGAAATATAAAGTGGGATTCAATTTTTTAATGTTACTAAAAGAAGTCTCCTGCACCTAGGCTGCATTTATTTAATACAATTAGGTAAAAACAGTAGTATTGTGAAATATTATTACAATTTAAAATATTTTTTTTCTATTTGAATACATTTAAACATGTAACTTATTTCTGTAATGGCAAAGCTGAATTTTCAGTTCACAAATACATATTAATGCACCTGTATTGTAAAGTGTCACCAAAATAAATAAATAAATAAATAAATAAATAAATAAATAAATAAATAAATAAATAAATAAATAAATAAATAAAAATAAATATGATCATAGCCTATAGGCTTCTATTCCAAATTACAAGCAGTGTCTAAGAGCATAGGCTATGTGTTTGTGTTTGTGAAATCATCTGCCACCACAGTTCCAGAATGACCCCTGTGCTTTCCCTTCAGCTTCAGGGAGATTAATATTCAAATCCAATGTGTAGTTTTTCTCTCTTTGAAACTGAAGCAGTCATTTGTAACTTCAAAGTGGTCTGGAAGACACATGGGCCTGTTTCTGTAGGGAGATGGATTGATCCTCACATCTGTCTATCTGCATGGGTTAGTGATTACCTGCCGTATGTGCTTATTGAGGGTTTATCTCCCAATGGTACATAAACAACAAAACAGTTTTCTCAGTTTAAAATTGGTTTAATAGGGTTCAGATGTGTTTTAACAGAGGTGCCCTATATATATATATATATATATATATATATATATATATATATATATATATATATATATATATATATATATATATATATATATATATATATATATATATATATATATATATATTATGCACAAATTAGTAATTATTGACTAAAACTAAATATTGGTAATAGCTGGTATGGTAACATTTTTAAAAACATGTTATTTTCTGAGTGATTATATGAGTAGAGTGGAAAGTCAATAGTACAGAAATAAGTTGGTACAAAATATGATTAGAAAATATTCATTTCAGATCCTCTGCTGGCCCTTGTTACTGGGAGAATACATCTCCTTTTTATTGATAAACAGAGCATGAAAACATGGAAATCATGACATTAAAACTCAAAGCAACTAATACATACCCGGGACAGTATGTGTTTTAAATCAGTTAAGCATTAAGCTTTAATCTGTATTTTGTGACCTGAAGTGGTGGTTACATAGAAACCAGAGAGCATTTGACATTTTCATTGCTTTGCCTCATTAGGATTTTGGTCACGAGCTGCTGATATTTATATACTTGTGTATATATTTCTTTATTTCACCATTTCCATGCTGTTAGATCGTAGGTGTCTTTATTGAAACTGTGTGCGTAAGTTCATTTGCTTGGCTACTTCACTGACTTCATGTCCACGGGGAATCTTTCTGATAATGGGGTGTGAAATTAATATCCAAGGGGAGGCAGTTGAAGTATGTGTGTGGTGTACATGAGTACATGAGTTCATGTGCATGTATATGCTATATGAATGAGTGTTTCAACTTGTTTCTTATATGTTTTATGAAGATCACATAGAAAATGTCTTGGAAACTATTTTGGTACTTTTTAAATGCCATTTATATATAGATTTTATTGTTTTCAACCTTGTCGACTCAGACCTTTATGTATATCATGAAAATATGAACTAATACATGAACATCAATAATTTCAATATTTACAATAAAAATGATATACAGTATTAAATAAGTATTTTTTTTTTTTAAATTAAAAATCAGCAGCACAACTCATTTGTCCCTAATTGAGGTCTATACTTTATTGCCCCTAAAAAAATTGTTTATTAGGATACAGCAATATAGTGCATAAAAAATTCTGGTAACACTTTATTTTAGTAAGACTTAATTTGACTTTATTAGCATGCATTTTCTATGATATTGGCTATTTATTAGTAATTATACAGCACATGTTAATGCCTTATTCTGCACGACCTTATTCTACATTCCATTCCTTAATCCTACCCAATGCCTAAACTTAAATGCTACAAAAACTAGCTTACTAGTTTTTGTAGCATTTAACTACACAGCAAATTACTGAGGGATAAAAACCTGGTGTTGGGCATCTAGTGATAAAATCTGGTGTTAATTTACAAATATTATATGCTTTATCACTTGTTTAGTGATAAAGCACAGTGTTTCCTTTGGGTGTTAAAGCACAGTGTTTCCTTTGGGTGTTAACAATCAACATCTGCGCATGTGCAGAGCAGTTTAAATTTCCCAGCTCATCCTTCGGTCTCTCCATCTTTATGGATTTCCCTGCACACACAACGGTTACAAGGACAAGGTATAGTATAGTATTATTATCTTATCAACTTGTGATTTATTAATGAGCTTGTATAATGAGTAATGAGTAACGTAGCCGATGTGGTTGACTTAACTCTGTTAGCGTTTTTTTTTTTTTACCTCAGTTTAAATTTAGCGCGCTTTTGATCCGCCATTCAGTTTAACATAACTGAATAACCCCCACTAGCACACTAAATTCGTTAATGGAGGACGAGATTTACGTAAGTGACTTAATTTCGTTGTACTAATTTTGTAATAATGTAGCAGCATTAACATTATGTGTCATTTTTAACTCACTGGACTTGGATAGTTATTTCTTCTCATTTGGCATAACGTTAAGTATCTTTAGGGCTTCCAACCTTTATAAGACCGTTTATATCTTTCACCCCGTAACTACGAGTTAATTCTGGTGTTTTGAAATGTCATTCAAATGAGAAAGCAGACGTTAATCGAATGAATTAATTGCTCTTAATTTTTTGTTTCTTGTGTGACGCCGGGGCTCGATCCCTTGCCGAGCGACCACGGATAGCACGGTCCATCATTGTCGGCGCTGCGCATACTGATCGGCCTGCAACATTTTGCGAGTGAAATGCTCTGTGTGTTCTAGCAATCTTCTCGTGGTACTTTGATAACATACGCCGACCATTCTGTACAGCGCTCCAAAATGTCGAAAACATGTCGCAGGACACGCTTTTCTTCATGAACTGCTTCAGTCAATATATAGAAACTCAAGATCGAGTACGAGTGTGCAATGTCGTGGAATGTATGATACGCTGTTTTTTGCGTGCATATGAGACGCAATTTATGGCGTATTATACATACGAACCCCCCACCCCACTACCCTAAACCTACCCAAGAGAGCGTATCATATGCACGCCGAAATGAGTTTTGGCGTATACATTCCACGACATTGCACACTCGTACTATTTGACATTTTTCGTCTTATTTTGTATTAGTTGAGCAGACATGCATTAGTGCCCTTCCATGCGCGATTTTTTCTGTACTAGCCTTTTCTAGTTGTAGCATTGTAAATCTGTAACAGTAGTGCTTATGTTTTGAATATAACGTTTTCTTGCTATGTGTTGGTATAAAGATAACCTGAAGTAAATCACAAAGTGACCTGATAATTTTGAGTCTTTTTTTTTTTTGCTTTCTGCTTTGGAGGATTTTTGTTTCATGGAATATTGTTTATTATTGCAGAAGGAAACCACTTAAGGCCACAATCTATGTATGCCCTTGGCATTTTTACTCTACAAACCTAAACGATCCTGAAAGGAAGACAGGCTATGTAAGTATCTCTGCTTGTTGATTGAAGATGTTTGAAACTTTTTATCTTAGATTTTTTTTAATGTGCTTGTTTTAACCAAATTTGTCTCTTTAACAGGAACGATACTATGTGTTTGGATCATTTTGAGGAGCGATATCAACGCCAAGATCGTGGGATCGATGAATTGGGAAAGCAAGAACTGATAAAATGTAAAAATGCGTACATTGAATGCAATGTAAGTCGCTTTGGATAAAATTATCTGCCAAATGTAAATGTATTAATTTATAAAGGAATAGTATTTTTTATCAGAATGAATTACAAACCAGACAGTTTTTTAACATTAAGGTTGATTTAATATATACAATGTTGAATTTTTGTATTTTCAATTAAAACATTACTTTTAAGATATTATAGCATTGGAGTATAACAAGAAATTGTTTTATTCAATTGTATGTGTGACAACAATGGCTTTACTGTAGCGATTCCCGGCGAAAGCAAGAACTGACAAAAATGTTTTTTTTTTAAATTAAAAATGGTATTGAATGCAGTGTAAGTCGCATTGGATAAAAGTGTCTGCCAAATACATAAATGTAATGGAATTGATATATTACAATTTCAATAAATATTCAAATAAATTTGTAGTCACTTGATTTTTTTGGGGAAAAAATAAAATAATATATATAAATTGTTTTAAATTTCATTCACAGTGCTATTTTAGTATTTAAGTATTTACATTAAATACACTGGGTGTGTGAGATTAATCACCATAAAGTGTTAAATGTACACTTATGAGTAATACATTTCTCAACACCTTGAGTGACTAAAAAGAAACACTAACACAGTGTTTGTATAACGAACACTTTCGTCAGTGTTGTTTTAACACTAGCAAAGACGGACCTGTATGTTCACCCGGAAAGTGATAATTTTAACACCCGTGGTGATAAATCTCCCAACATGTTTTTTGCTGTGTATTAATAAGCAGTACATTACTATTAATAAGCAGTAAATTAGGAGTTTATTGAGGCAAAAGTCGTAGTGAATATGTGTTCCCCATACTAAAGTGTTACCAACATTCTAAATATGTTAAAAATATATAATTTCCAGTATAGAATGAATCAGTATTGAATATAACATTTGAGAAGTCGAGGAAATGGCACGGTTCATGACATTCAAAGAAAAATAAAAAATATCCTGTAATGCATGTATATTCACTTTTGGACATGGTGTTAAGAAATTATACATTGAGAGTTTGAAATAAGTTTTATGAGTTTATTAAAGGGTTAGTTCATCACGAAAATGAAAAGCTTGACCCTTATGTCATTCTAAAGCTGTAAGATTTCATTAATTTCTTTTCATTCTTTTATTCACATGTAAACATTGATCAGCGAACATAAAAAATGCTCAACTGAACCTGCTTGTTGTGCAAGAAAAACCTCATTGGTTCTTGCTGAAGCTCAAATGTGCTGCATAACACGAGAATGAACCTCATTGGTTCTTGCAGAAGCTCAAACGTGCTGCATAACAAGAGAATTAACCTCATTGGCTCTTGCAGAAGCTCAAACGTGCTGCGTAACAAGAGAATGAACCTCATTGGTTCTTGCAGAAGCTCAAACGTGCTGCGTAACAAGAGAATGAACCTCATTGGTTCTTGCTGAAGCTCAAACGTGCTGCATAACACGAGAATAAACCTCATTGGTTCTTGCAGAAGCTCAAACGTGCTGCGTAACAAGAGAATGAACCTCATTGGTTCTTGCTGAAGCTCAAACATTCTCTGTGTAACACAAGAATGAACCTCATTGGTTCTTGCAGAAGCTCAAACGTGCTGCATAACACGAGAATGAACCTCATTGGTTCTTGCAGAAGCTCAAACGTGCTGCATAACACGAGAATGAACCTCATTGGTTCTTGCAGAAGCTCAAACGTGCTGCGTAACAAGAGAATGAACCTCATTGGTTCTTGCTGAAGCTCAAACGTGCTGCATAACGAGAATAAACCTCATTGGTTCTTGCAGAAGCTCAAACGTGCTGCATAACACGAGAATGAACCTCATTGGTTCTTGCAGAAGCTCAAACGTGCTGCGTAACACGAGAATGAACCTCATTGGTTCTTGCAGAAGCTCAAACGTGCTGCATAACACGAGAATGAACCTCATTGGTTCTTGCAGAAGCTCAAACGTGCTGCATAACACGAGAATGAACCTCATTGGTTCTTGCAGAAGCTCAAACGTGCTGCATAACACGAGAATGAACCTCATTGGTTCTTGCTGAAGCTCAAACATTCTCTGTGTAACACAAGAATGAACCTCATTGGTTCTTGCAGAAGCTCAAACGTGCTGCATAACAAGAGAATGAACCTCATTGGCTCTTGCAGAAGCTCAAACGTGCTGCGTAACAAGAGAATGAACCTCATTGGTTCTTGCTGAAGCTCAAACATTCTCTGTGTAACACAAGAATGAACCTCATTGGTTCTTGCAGAAGCTCAAACGTGCTGCATAACAAGAGAATGAACCTCATTGGTTCTTGCAGAAGCTCAAACGTGCTGCATAACACGAGAATGAACCTCATTGGTTCTTGCAGAAGCTCAAACGTGCTGCGTAAAAAGAGAATGAACCTCATTGGTTCTTGCAGAAGCTCAAACGTGCTGCGTAACGAGAATGAACCTCATTGGTTCTTGCTGAAGCTCAAACGTGCTGCATAACAAGAGAATGAACCTCATTGGTTCTTGCAAAAGCTCAAACGTGCTGCGTAACGAGAATGAACCTCATTGGTTCTTGCTGAAGCTCAAACGTGCTGCATAACAAGAGAATGAACCTCATTGGTTCTTGCAAAAGCTCAAACGTGCTGCGTAACGAGAATGAACCTCATTGGTTCTTGCTGAAGCTCATATGTGCTGTATAACATAAGAATAAACCTAATTGGTTCTTGCTGAAGCTCAAGCGTGCTGCGTAACACGAGAATGAACCTCATTGGTTCTTGCAGAAGCTCAAACGTGCTGCGTAAAAAGAGAATGAACCTCATTGGTTCTTGCAGAAGCTCAAACGTGCTGCGTAACAAGAGAATGAACCTCATTGGTTCTTGCAGAAGCTCAAATGTGCTGCGTAACAAGAGAATGAACCTCATTGGCTCTTGCAGAAGCTCAAACGTGCTGCATAACAAGAGAATGAACCTCATTGGCTCTTGCAGAAGCTCAAACGTGCTGCGTAACAAGAGAATGAACCTCATTGGCTCTTGCAGAAGCTCAAACGTGCTGCATAACAAGAGAATGAACCTCATTGCCTCTTGCAGAAGCTCAAACGTGCTGCGTAACACGAGAATTAACCTCATTGGCTCTTGCAGAAGCTCAAACGTGCTGCATAACACGAGAATGAACCTCATTGGTTCTTGCAGACGCTCAAACGTGCTGCGTAACACAAGAATGAACCTCATTGGTTCTTGCAGAAGCTCAAGTGTGCTGCGTAACACGAGAATTAACCTCATTGGCTCTTGCAGAAGCTCAAACGTGCTGCATAACACGAGAATGAACCTCATTGGCTCTTGCAGAAGCTCAAACGTGCTGCGTAACACGAGAATTAACCTCATTGGCTCTTGCAGAAGCTCAAACGTGCTGCATAACACGAAAATGAACCTCATTGGTTCTTGCAGACGCTCAAACGTGCTGCGTAACAAGAGAATGAACCTCATTGGCTCTTGCAGAAGCTCAAACGTGCTGCGTAACACGAGAATGAACCTCATTGCCTCTTGCAGAAGCTCAAACGTGCTGCGTAACACGAGAATGAACCTCATTGGCTCTTGCAGAAGCTCAAACGTGCTGCGTAACACGAGAATTAACATCATTGGCTCTTGCAGAAGCTCAAACGTGCTGCATAACACGAGAATGAACCTCATTGGTTCTTGCAGACGCTCAAACGTGCTGCGTAACACGAGAATGAACCTCATTGGTTCTTGCTGATGCTCAAACATGCTCTGTGTAACACGAGAATGAACCTCATTGGTTCTTGCAGAAGCTCAAACGTGCTGCATAACACGAGAATGAACCTCATTGGTTCTTGCAGAAGCTCAAACGTGCTGCATAACACGAGAATGAACCTCATTGGTTCTTGCAGAAGCTCAAACGTGCTGCGTAACAAGAGAATGAACCTCATTGGTTCTTGCTGAAGCTCAAACGTGCTGCATAACGAGAATAAACCTCATTGGTTCTTGCAGAAGCTCAAACGTGCTGCATAACACGAGAATGAACCTCATTGGTTCTTGCAGAAGCTCAAACGTGCTGCGTAACACGAGAATGAACCTCATTGGTTCTTGCAGAAGCTCAAACGTGCTGCATAACACGAGAATGAACCTCATTGGTTCTTGCAGAAG